>NC_069501.1:247382507-247560007 GCF_027579735.1 Bombina bombina
TTCTTGGCCCAGTCTTGACGTTTCAGCTTGTGTGTCTTGTTCAGTGGTGGTCGTCTTTCAGCCTTTCTTACCTTTGCCATGTCTCTGAGTATTGCACACCTTGTGCTTTTGGGCACTCCAGTGATGTTGCAGCTCTGAAATATGGCCAAACTGGTGGCAAGTGGCATCTTGGCAGCTGCACGCTTGACTTTTCTCAGTTCATGGGCAGTTATTTTGCGCCTTGGTTTTTCCACATGCTTCTTGCGACCCTGTTGACTATTTTGAATGAAACGCTTGATTGTTCGATGATCACGCTTCAGAAGCTTTGCAATTTTAAGAGTGCTGCATCCCTCTGCAAGATATCTCACTATTTTTGACTTTTCTGAGCCTGTCAAGTCCTTCTTTTGACCCATTTTGCCAAAGGAAAGGAAGTTGCCTAATAATTATGCACACCTGATATAGGGTGTTGATGTCATTAGACCACACCCCTTCTCATTACAGAGATGCACATCACCTAATATGCTTAATTGGTAGTAGGCTTTCGAGCCTATACAGCTTGGAGTAAGACAACATGCATAAAGAGGATGATGTGGTCAAAATACTCATTTGCCTAATAATTCTGCACTCCCTGTATATATATATATATATATATATATATATATACACAAGTATGTGCAAATATATATGTACAAATTCTAGAATTAATAATCATTTAAAAAAAATAAAAAAACATGAGATAAGCATATCATGATTTCTAGAAATACAAATACACATTAATTTATGTGAAAATATCATATATCAGATTTTTTGTATAAAAAATAAATAGAAAAATAACTTTCTATGAGATATTATTGTTTGTTCAGGTATAAATCTAGCTATTTATTGGACATTAACAGATTAAAAATAAAAGATTAGCTTTAGAAAAATGTGCTTGTTCATGGACAGTAATGAAATGGTAAAAATAAAGTTGGAAAACCCCCCAGAAAAAAACTGTCTTCATTTGTTGGACATTCAGGGTAGATCATTTGATATATAAGGATATCTGCGATATCGATGACTCTTATTTATCAACAGTCCGATGCTAATTGTGCCGGACTTGGCGTGCATGTTTTTGACAGACTTGTTGATAAATAAGGCCATCGAATGTAGATTTGCACCAGCGATGTATGGTGAGCGTATAGTCCTTCGCAAATGCGTTGAGATTGACACCTTGATAAATCGGCCTCTTGGTCTGACAGTGACTCAGCCCCTTAAGTGCCACCCCCTGTGCATGATGTGGTCATGCCGCTGTGAACCTGCAACTTCCCCCACAGAGGCAAGGGACAGGAGCGGTCTAGGTTTTACAGTGACTGACTTAGTTACTGAAGTGCCACGCCCTGTCAAGTGCCGCCTGGGTCAATTGGACCCATTTGGTCCTATGGTTAAGCCAGCCCTGACCATTTTCCAAAAAAACATAGCTTTCTAAATATTAGAATATCAAAAATACATGAAACACTTTGAGACTATGATTTAAAATCATTGTTTATTTGTTCCCCAATTCTGGAATTTGACTCTGAAAATTATGGGTTTGCCAATTCCTGAAATAATTGAAAGTGCATGCTCTAGAAACCCCCTGCTAGATCCTGCACATTCAAGGGGCTAGATTCATAGACACTGAAAAGGTTGTTGAAGAGTCACACTTTAAATGTGAGATAATTTTTAAATTTGATGAACCTTGCTTTCCAAGCATATTGCTGATAGGTGTTCCTGTCATTACCATCTTTAATTGCCCAATACATGAAATCTTGGACATAACATGAGAACCTATTGCTAAGAAGTTAAAACAATTGCAACCGCAAGAACTTAAAAACAAATGATTAAAACATGGTTAATGTCAATGTCTTTAGTATAGAATGTTCACCACCAGGAAGTGCTGGGCTGCTTCTTAGAGAAAAAGGGAGATGGATGAGGGGTGAGTATGAAAACCCCCTGATCTCAGATTCCTTATGGCTCAGAGACCCTCAAGACTCACCATGCTCAAGGTAGGGAGATCTTCAGGGGGGTAGTGTTAGGTTTATTTAAGGGGGGTTTGGGTTAGAGTAGGGGTATGTGGGTGGTGGGTTGTAATGTTGGGGGGTGGTATTGTGTGTTTTTTTACAGGCAAAAGAGCTGATTTCTTTGGGGCATGCCCCGCAAAAAGCCCTTTTAAGGGCTGGTAAGGTAATAGAGCTGTTAACTATTTTAATTTATATTAGGGTAGGGAATTTTTTTATTTAGTGGGGCTTTGTTATTTTCTTTTTTTATTTTTTGTAATTTAGTGTTTGTTTGTTTTTTGTAATTTAGTTTAGTTTATTTAATTGTAGGTACTTGTAGTTAATTGATTTAATTTATTTATTGATAGTGTAGTGTTAGGTTTAATTGTAACTTAGGTTAGGATTTATTTTACAGGTAATTTGGTAATTATTTTAACTAGGTAGCTATTAAATAGTAAATAACTATTTAATAGCTATTGTACTTAGTTAAAATAAATACAAAGTTGCCTGTAAAATAAATATAAATCCTAAAATAGCTACAATATAATTATTTGTTATATTGTAGCTATATTAGGGTTTATTTTACAGGTAAGTATTTAGTTCTAAATAGGAAGACTTTAGTTAATAATATTTAATTTATTTTGTTAGATTAAAATTATATTTAATTTAGGGGGGTGTTAGGGTTAGACTTAGCTTTAGGGGTTAATACATTTATTAGAGTAGCAGCGAGATCTGGTCGGCAGATTAGGGGTTAATACTTGAAGTTAGGTGGAGGCGATGTTAGGGGGGGCAGATTAGGGGTTAATACTATTTATTATAGGGTTTGCGAGCCGGGAGTGCGGCGGTTTAGGGGTTAATACATTTATTATAGTGGCAGCGAGGTCCGGTCGGCAGATTAGGGATTAATAAATGTAGGTAGGTAGTGGCAACGTTGGGGGCGGCATATTAGGGGTTAATAAATATAGGGTCGGCGATGTTAGGGGCAGCAGATTAGGGGTACATAGGTATAATGTAGGTTGCGGCGGTGAAGGAGTGGCAGATTAGGGGTTAATAATATAATGCAGGGGTCAGTGATAGTGGGGGCGGCAGATTAGGGGTTAATAAGTGTAAGAATAGGGGTGTTTAGACTCGGGGGAACATGTTAGGGTGTTAGGTGGAGACTTAGAAAGTGTTTCCCCATAGGAAACAATGGGGCTGCGTTAGGAGCTTAACGCTGCTTTTTTGCAGGTGTTAAGATTATACAGCTTGGAGAGAAATTGTAGTTCAGATTTCACAAAGGGTGGAACTCTCCAGCACTCTCTCATTTCGGTTTATGAAGAAGAGACAAGCCCAGTGCAATAGAGTACTGCATGATATGAGAGTTTTATTACACTTACACTTTGTGCTTTGTATTTTATATTACTATACATTTCAGATTGGGTCCTTTCAGTATTATGGCATTTAAGTTTTCCATTTTCTCATTTATATTTTAACACATTTAGATTTAGATCTAGTAGTGATTTTACAAATTCTGGTTATGCTTTGAAAGTTTCTATTTTACATTAATACTAGCTTTGTAGCTTTTACAAATTACATTGCACATTGTATTTGCTGCATTGCAAACTAAAACTGACACTTTCAGAAAGTAGGAGGAACAGGGCAGTTCACTGGGCTAAACAGAGGAGTACCCAGGGTATGTCTGAGGCTCTCTCCCAAGTCTTGTGAAAAGTAATATATACTAAAATATAAACAAAAGCAAGCTAAATTGTAGTGAAAACATTTCAGTTTCATTTGGAATTGATGCTAACAGAGCCTTTATATCGGCTCCGGCGGTTCTCCAGTTACCTATTCTCTCCCATGTAAAATTTTGTATCCCACTTTCTAAGGAAGGCATCTCTCATCTCTCTGGGATTTCCAGGTTCCTCTTCTTTTCTTAGAAAATTCAGTGAGTTCTGCCTCTGTGAAGTCAGCTCTATAATCAGAATTTGTAAAATCATAATCCTAAATACACGGCTGTATACAAAATAAAATACAAAATAGAAAGTGCAAAGTTTAAATGTAATAACATTTAGGGGCCTATCTATCAAGCTCTGTATGGAGCTTGAAGCCCCGTGTTTCTAGCAAGCCTTCAGGCTCGCCAGAAACACCAGTTATGAAGCATAACCTGTCCGCCTGCTCTGAGGAGGCAGACAGACATTGCCTCAATTCAACCCGATCGAATACGATCGGGTTGATTGACACCCCCTGCTAGCGGACGATTGGCCGCGGATCTGCAGGGGACGGCATTGCACCAGCAGTTCACAAGAGCTGCTGGTGCAATGCTGAATGCAGAGATTCAGCGAGGTTTGTCGGACATGATCCGCAATGTCAGATCATATCCGACAGGCCTTTCCTAAATAGGCCCCTTAGTCTGAAGTTTAAAGTGAAATAAAATAGTAAGCATAGAAAGTGTAAATGCAGCAGAATTGTCATAGTGCTATATTGCACTGTGCTTGTCTCTCCTTCACATACAGAAAAACAGGGAATGCCCCATGAAGAAGTAAAGCAAAAGCTGCCTTGTGAATATTTCACTAGGGATCTCGCAGTGCTGGAGGATCATTTTAGAATATCTGAGCAGATAGGTTTTAAATATAAGGTCCTAAGTGTTTAGTGAATGCAAGAGAAACAGGCAGTCAATTTTGCCCATGCTCAGGAGAGCACAGAATTCAACTTAAGTTACTTACATATCAGTACTCTTTTCTTCCAGAGGCAGGGTCTACAGTGAGCATTTCTAAGTACTCATTTTGCAAAAAAAAACAAGTAAATTGTTGGCTGTTTTTTTACACAATCTGTTTCGTTTTATGTTTACTTTGATTTAACATATTTGTTTTTACTGAAGGAGCACTGTTTCACATCCCTT
This sequence comes from Bombina bombina, assembly GCF_027579735.1. NCBI lineage: Eukaryota > Metazoa > Chordata > Amphibia > Anura > Bombinatoridae > Bombina > Bombina bombina. The sequence goes on from NC_069501.1 coordinate 247,387,377, forward strand.
AAATTCACTTGGATTTATTTAAAATTAGACATCTTGCTAAGAAACCATATTAACATTAAGTCAGCAAATACTAGTGTGAATTCTATTAGTATGTTTAGTTTCAGTATATACAGTATATATATATACACACAGATTAGATAGATAGTTAAATAGACAGATAAATAGAAATATAGATAGATGATAGATAGATAGATAGATAGATAGATAGATAGATATAGTCATAAAACAGTGCAGGACATTGTGGGTATGCAAATTCCTTTAGCACTGATATTCTTGAGTAAACAACAATTATTGAGCAATGAAAATTGCTTCTCTCAGCAGAAACTAAGAAGAGCAAAACAACTTCTTTGTGCTGCCAGATGATATTCTCATGCAAAAGTTATTTTCAGTTTCTTGACTGCCACCTGGTGGAAATAAGATGGCATTTATTGCTGTCAAAGTATAATGTTTTTGTTTTTTGTTTTATTTCACGTTAATTTTCAAAAAAATTTAAATCAATTTTCATTTTATTTATGTTGATACTGATATTTGTCTATTTTGGTTGGCATATAATGCACTTCACTTTTTTCTGTCATGCTGTGTTAATTGTTATGTTACTTTCCCTTGAAAGTAATGGAGCGCTCTAAAAAAACAAAAACCCACAACATGTATTTTCAACTGAAGATTCCATTTTCCTCCCATTTTTTTTCCTCTTTTGCCATATAAGATTCTGTGAAACAATTTAGTGAGCCTAGATTACAAGTGGAGCTCTAGTGACAGTATTTAAAGTATAACATAAAATGTTACACCTTTATATATATATATATATATACACACACACACAAATAATCCACAGTCAGGCACTCTCTGTTCGTTAACAAATTTATTAATATAAGTATATATTAAATATATCTCTCTATATCAACATATCCATATTAAAATAAAAATATAATTTTCTGCAGAGATATGATTTTAGACTTTATGGCCCCTCAAAGGGACATGAAACCCACAATTAAAAAAAAAAAAATTCCAATTTACTTCTATTATCAGAATTGCTTCCTTCTCTTGTTATTCTTTGTTGAAGAGATATCTAGTTAGGTCATGTGCACATGTCTGGAGCACTACATGACAGGAAATAGTGCTCTTGCTAATGTATAACATTGTTGCAAAACATCAGAGTGAAGAACAATGGCATTTCAACTATTTCTTAAAGGGACAGTCTACACCAGAATTGTTATTGTTTAAAAAGATAGATAATCCCTTTATTACCCATTCCCCAGTTTTGCATAACCAACACTATTATATTAATACACTTTTTACCTCTATGATTACCTTGTATCTAAGCCTCAGCAGACTGCCCCCTTATTTCAGTTATTTTGACAGATATGCATTTTAGCCAATCAGTGCTCACTCCTAAGTAATTCCACAGGCATGAGCACAATGTTATTTATATAGCACACATGGACTAATGCCCTCTAGTAGTAAAAAAATGTCAAAATGTATTCAGATAAGAGGCGGCTTTCACAGGCTAAGAAATTAGCATATGAGCCTACCTATGTTTAGCTTTCAACTAAGAATACCAAGAGAACAAAGCAAATTTGATGATAAAAGTAAATTGGAAAGTTGTTTAAAATTACATGTCGTATCTGAATCATGAATGTTTATTTTTTTACTAGACTGTCCTTTTAATACACCTTCGGCTTTAGCGCACTTTGGCTTAGCACACCTTCGGTTAGAGCTCGAGCTAAAGTCAGAACAGAGCTTTGTAGTGCACCCCATAGATGTCTATGAGGTAAGCAATTTAGCATGGCAGTACTATCCGAACTCAAGATTTTAGTGCACCTGAAGCTTTTGCATGTGCACAACCATTTTACTTTAAACTTGCAATATGAGTGCAATAATAAGAGAGCTGTTGATTAAACTTGAGCAATGTTAGCGCTTATATTTTTGGCTCCACTTTTAATCTAGGCCTTTGTCTCATGTATTAAAGGGACAGTTCACTGTGAAATTGCTTTCCCCTAAATGTGTTCCCCATGACTAGTTATACCAGCTGCAGTGTATAAAATGTATGAGAAATTGCTCATTTATCCTTCTTTTTGCAAAATAAATAGCTGGATTTTCTCGTTGAAACTATAGCCCAAGCCCATCTAAATAAGCTAAGCCTGATGACAGATCAGATCTTGTTATCACTCAAATGCTTTCCTTTCATTTCGCTGTCTCTGTACAATGCTTAGAAGAACAATTGAAAATGAACATTTTAGAGCTTTATCTCTTCCACCTTCCACCGTGAGTGTAATTTCTTCGACTGGCTGTGTTTACATAGTTTCTCAATAGCCTATGCCTAGGTATAGAAACTGTCAGTATAGGTAGGGATACTACAGGCTAAATCAGCTATTTCAAATGCCAACATAAAGGCTAAGGAGCTATTTGTAAACAATGTATTGCATTATTGTTTGTAGAGGTTTTACAAAAGATACACCTTGGACAACGCACATCTACCTAAATAATGAACAAATAGAAGTCCAAAGCCCCGGTTTTCATTGGTTACTATATTGCGTAAGGGCCATTATAGAGCAAACATGACATGCTCTCATTTGTAAGAGCTTGTCATTTTAGCACCAACTACTCCGAAAGTCTATGGGCTCGATTGCAAGTGGTGCATTAACAAAAGTTTTGCTCGCACGCTAACTGAGCTTAACAAGGCCAGGTAAGCAGAGCAAAAGTCTGATGCACGCTAATTTCAGGACTTCAGATAGCGCAACCGCATCAACTTCTCCCATAGACTTCAATGGAGAGCACCATTCAGAAAAAATACCTTGCGCTAACCCAATCTATATACAGGTAGCCCTCAGTTTACGCCGGGGTTAGGTTCCAGAAGGAATGGTTGTAAATCGAAACCGTTGTAAATTGAAACCCAGTTTATAATGTAAGTCAATGGGAAGTGAGGGAGTAAGGTTCCAGGTCCCTCTCAAAATTGTCATAAGTAACACCTAATACAATATTTTTAAAGCTTTGAAATGAAGACTTTAAATACTTAACAGCATTATAAACCTAATAAAATAATCAAACAACACAGAATATATAATTAAACAAAAACATTTGCTAAACAGCATTATAAACCTAATAAAATAACCACACAACACAGACTTCACTTGCATTTTTCTGCAAACAGTTCTTTCTATGCATTCCAATCTGGACTGATTTATAGACAGGAAGATCTTGTTCCTTTGAAATCTGCTTGATAGCTCAGGTCTGGTTAAACGGATTAATTTCAGCTTGCTTGGCTTTGCTGCAACACAAGCGGACAGCTCCACCTACTGGCTATTTTAATAAATGCACTGCTTCTCATTGCTTTTCAATAGCAGTCACATGACTGGAAAAGAAGGTTGTTATTCTGAAACGGTGTAAATTGAACCGTTGTAAAACGAGGGCAACCTGTACAGTATCTCACAAAAAATTAGTACACCCCTCACATTTTTGTAAATATTTTATTATATCTTTTATTGTGATAACACTGAAGAAATTACACTTTGCTACAATGTAAAGTAGTGAGTGTACAGCCTGTATAACAGTGTACATTTGCTTTCTCCTCAAAATAACTGAACATACAGCCATTCCTGTCTAAACCGTTAGCATTCATGTCTAAACCGTAAGCAACAAAAATGAGTGCACCCCTAAGTGGAAATGTCCAAATTGGGCCCAATTAGCCATTTTCCCTCCCCGGTGTCATGTGACTCGTTAGTGTTACAAGGTCTCAGGTGTGAATGGGGAGCAGGTGTGTTAAATTTGCTGTTATCGCTCTCACACTCTTTCATACTGGTCACTAGAAGTTTAACATGGCACCTCATGGCAAATAACTCTCTGAGGATCTGAAAAAAAGAATTGTTACTCTACATAAAGATGGCCTAGGATATAAGAAGATTGCCAAAACCCTGAAACTGAGCTGCAGCACGGTGGGCAAGACCATACACAAGACAGGTTCCACTAAGAACAGGCCTCTCCATGGCCGACCAAAGAAGTTGAGTGCACGCGCTCAGCATCATATCCAAAGGTTGTCATTGGGAAATAGACGTATGAGTGCTGCCAGCATTGCTGCAGAGGTTAAAGGGGTGGGGGATCAGCCTGCCAGTGCTCAGACCATATGCCGCACACTGCATCAAATTGGTCTGCATGGCTGTTGTCCCAGAAGGAAGCCTCTTCTAAAGATGATGCACAAGAAAGCCGGCAAACAGTTTGCTGAAGACAAGCAGACTAAGGACATGGATTACTGGAACCATGTCCTTTGGTCCGATGAGACCAAGATAAACTTATTTGGTTCAGATGGTGTCAAGCGTGTGTGTCAGCATCCAGGTGAGGAGTACAAAGACAAGTGTGTCTTGCCTACAGTCAAGCATGGTGGTGGGAGTGTCATGGTCTGGGCCTGTATGAGTGCTGCCGGCACTGGGTAGCTACAGTTCATTGAGGGAACCATGAATACCAACATGTACAGTGACATACTGAAGCAGAGCATGATCCCCTCCCTTCGGAGACTGGGCCACAGGGCAGTATTCCAACATGATAACAACCCCAAACACACCTCCAAGACAAACACTGCCTTGCTAAAGAAGCTGAGGGTAAATGTGATGGACTGGTCAAGCATATCTCCAGACCTAAACCCTATTGAGCATCTGTGGGGCATCCTCAAATGAAAGGTCTCTGACATCCACCAGCTCCGTAATGTCATCATGGAGGAGTGGAAGAGGGCTCCAGTGCAACCTGTGAAGCTCTGGTGAACTTCATGCCCATGAGGGTTAAAGTAGTGCTGGAAAATAATGGCGGCCACACAAAATATTGACACTTTGGGCCCAATTTGGACATTTCCACTTAGGGGTGTACTCACTTTTGTTGCCAATGGTTTAGACATTAATGGCTGTGTGTTGAGTTATTTTGAGGGGACAGCAAATTTACACTGTTATACAGGCTGTACACTCACTACTTTACATTGTAGCAAAGTGTCATTTCTGCAGTGTTGTCACATTAAAAGATATAATAAAATATTTACAAAAATGTGAGGGGTGTACTCACTTTTGTGGGATACTGTGTATGTATATATATAAAAGAAAAACCAACAGCACCAATTCTTATTTAATAATTTACCTACATCACTCTGTTTATTTAATCTCCAGAGTAATGGTGCAGTTAATAGAAACCATAAAAATTAATGTATTAAAGAAATGGGAAGTCACTAGCCCGTAACTCCCTAAAGTCTATTATTACCTGCACTGGTCATTTTAATTAATAAAAAAACCTTTATGGAATGACTACCCCCTAGATAAAATCACAGAGAGAGATAGTTTGCTCCAAATTATTTATTACTTAAAAAAAAATCTAAAGGGTATAACCCCAAAATCCCATTATTAGTGATATACAAATATGCATGGTTATGCAACCTAAAACCTAAACTTATAATTTCTAAACAAGGTGTAGCTTGCTACTCTAGTGACCGGTCACTGAAAACAAAATCCCCCAAACTAATAATGGGAGTAAATCCTAAGTGCACTTAAAAATCCAGGATTAAATGTCACTTGTTCATGGTTGATAACAAATCCCTGGTATTCATAGTCTCCTTATAGTATTGGTTCCAAAGTGTGAGTTCAGTCAAAAGACTACCGTGTCAAATATCCCAAATGTTGGAGGGGTCTTCTGTGTAAGTGATCTGGAGACTTGCTCCTGCGTCCTCTTCCCTCTGACTCATGTAACTTTTCGGTAACTGCCAGACAGCAATTTAAGTGTATTCTTGTAGCTTAAGTTAATGTGAGTTGCTATCATTTTGTATACCCCTTTATAGACACTCCAAGGTCGACTGTGTGTACTGCTTTGTACCTTAATACAGGCGCCCGGTCCTCTGGGGATATTTCAGCAAACAACCATACTCACTAACTTAGCTCATTAGTAAAGGTTAGCTTCATCTGTGTTAAGCTAACATCATATCCTTAGTGATCTGCACAATTCGGTGCTTTTCCTGTGTTTCATCTTTTTACTACAGTTAATGACTGATATCCTTTGTGGGTGAACTGTAGGGTTGCCACCCATCCCTTAAAATACAGAACACTTATAAGTTACACATGCTGCAGGGTGTGCAGGGAGGAATATGAATAGTGCTGTCCAGACACACCATACATGTTCCTCCCTGAATACCCTGCAGCATGTGTAACTCATAAGTGTTCAGGAAAACATGGCTGAGGTGGCAACCCTAGTGAACTGTCACACCTGATAAAATCTGCAGCCTGTTCCTACAAGCACATAGGTGTGCTCCAGAGTCTTGTGAGTACCCATTTGGCTTTTGTTTGTGGCTTTATTCTTACTTGATGATACCACACATGAGGCGCCCCTCTGTTTTGTCATTTTTATAATATTTGTATATCACTAATAATGGGATTTTGGGGTTATACCCTTTAGGAGTTTTTTTGAAGTAATAAATAATTTGGAGCAAACTATCTCTCTCTGTGATTTTGTCTAGGGGGTAGTCATTCCTCTAAGGTTTTTTATTAAAATCAAAATTACCAGTGCAGGTAATAATAGACTTTAGGGAATTACGGGCTAGTGACTTCCCATTTCTTTAATAAATTCATATATATATATATATATATATATATATATATATATATATATATATATATATATATATATATATACACACACACACACACACACACATACATACACACATACATATATGGCTAGAGCAAATTCACGTGATAAATAACCAGCCATTAAAAGTGTTTACTTTCAACTTGCATTTTTTCACACTTTTTGTTGCAGGTTTCTTACACCTTGTGATATTTACATAACTTAATGGTATCATTTGAATCTGCTGGGTCTCCTGGAAAAAAAAAGATAAATAAATTGCCTACTGTAGTAGGGCCTAAATGTGAGCAGTATCTAAAACTACAAAACAGCCCAGCACATAGGTGGAAATGGATTAGCAATTAAAGGGTTAAAAGGACATGAAAATGCTAAAAGAAAATGCTCTCATGAGTTAGAGCATTATTTTGTTCCAGTATTGCCAGCATATTACTGTGTATTTAACCCTTTGTTCCAGTATTGCTAGCATATTACTGTGTATTTAACCCTTTGTTCCAGTATTGCTAGCATATTACTGTGTATTTAACCATTTGTTCCAGTATTGCTAGCATATTACTGTGTATTTAACCCTTTGTTCCAGTGTTGCTAGCATATTACTGTGTTTTTAACCCTTTGTTCCAGTATTGCTAGCATGTTACTGTGTATTTACCCCTTACATACAGTTAAACTCAGCTATAGAGCAGCAATGCCCTAAAGGGACCTAGACAAATTCATCTGGTAAAGCCAATGAAAAAAGGCATATGTGTGTAGCCCCAATCACCAGACATCTCCCAGCCTACCTAGATTTGATAACAGAAGTAAAGAAAAGTCTCTTTAAAAAATGCATACTGTATCTGAACTAAACAAGCAGCAATTTAATTCTTCAGCCATGTTAATGGATACTCATACCACACTGCAAGGCCTCAATAAATGATCAATGGAACAGCACAAACAACAGACAGAGAGCTACAGCTAGGGTTGCCAGGGGTCCGGTATTTGACCGGACAGTCCGGTATTTCCGGTTACTGCCCGGTAATATGACTCTAAAAATACCGGACAAGCCTCTAAGAGATTCACACTGTCTGTTTTAAATTGTTTTTTTGAACTCTGTGTTCTAAGTTACAGCCGGCTATTACCCAACCTAACCAAGGCTACTAGGCCAGCCCGTGCCCCAACCAACAGTCCGGCACCCAATCTAGCCTGCTATTTGCTCAGCTGGTGCCAGAATCTGCTCCGGACTATTGTGGGCACAGGCAGCTTGCAATGACTGATTCTGTCAGACGGATGTCACGTGATCAAGCACGTGACGTCACGTCAGCGTGAAGACCCGCGGGCTGCCTGTGCTGTATACTTACTACATGCAGAGGCTGCTGAATGCTGTGTGTGACTGTCTGAGATTAAATCAGACTCACTCAGTGTCACCTAATTTTAAGAAAATGAGGTATGTGGCATCATGTCTAGTCTCAGTTCATTTAAATAATTATTTTATTTATTATCACCCACACAAAAAAGGTGTAATTATATATATATATATATATATATATATATATACAATATGTATATATTATAAACATATATATTTATATATCTATAATAAATATATATATTTATATATTATATATACACACACAGTGTGACTCTATATATATAAAAATATATATATATATGTATGTGTGTATGCATATTCATCTATATCTCTCTATCTCATATATATATATATATATATATATATATATATACATCTACATCTCTATATACATCATTTGCCCATTACCGCCCCCCCCCCCCCCGTTATCTGTCCGATATTTTTGGGGCAGACACCTGGCAACCCTAGCTACAGCAAGTTACAGAACAGTGGGACTAGTTTGAAGATATAAATACAAAACTAAAGTATTTAAAAGCAGCTACAACATATTATGGCTCATTGAGACAAAATACACAGTAAAGTCAATATTAATGAGGTAAAAAGCCCTATTTAGAGGGCTTTTATCTAATTCATATGACAACTATTGTTATTAAATCAAAATGGTTTGAAATCCATGATATAAAAAGCTAAAAGAAAAGAAAAACCCAATGTGCTACACATTGCTTGTGTGTGTTAATCTAAAGTTATTTGAATCCAGGCCTTGATTTTGTAAAATGTTATCAGATATTGAGCTAAATAACTGCTCAAATATGCGCTACAATTATTTATGCACAGGTCAGAAAAACCCCGCAAATTCCTTGATCGATGTAAAAGATTTAATTGAAGGCGCTATCACAAAGTCAGCAACAGCTGTGATGTGTTCTCATCAGGTTTCCTAAACAGCCAATGAAACTTGTCATGTCAATATTGTCTCTAAAGCATGGACTAAAATAAAGCTCAATATAACATATAATAACAGGAATACAACTAGTGACATGTTCCATTGTGTATTCATAATATACAGCAATGTTTACTGTAATGAACATGAATTTTGTTAAACAATAGTTAAACACTACACTTTCCACAGCCTGTTTGTAATACAGATCAGCATAATCATTGGCCTCCAGAGGGGGGAGATAATGGGGTGCACTTGCTCCTGCATAATGTTCATTGAATTGAAGAACATCATGGGAGTCAAATATATATATATGTACAACAAAGAAAGAAAAGGCACCCGGTCTCCAGACATCCGATCCCCAAACAGCAACACAGGGGAAAAGATCCAAAGGAGGCAATCCACAGACCACTACTCTCAAAGGTAAAAGCAAGCAGGAAGTTTATTCAGCAGTAAAATGTCAATAAACACCAGCATCCATAAAGGAAGTTACAGATGATTAGCACAGGTCAAACATGTTTCATATACATCAGATACTGAACTTTCTATATATATCATTGATTTTTTTTATTTTAGTGATTTACTTTTAAAAAATGGAGGATTTTAATCTCAGACTTTTATCTCCACCATAATTTTAATGATTATATATATATATATATATATATATATATATATATATATGTGTGTGTGTGTGTGTGTGTGTGTAGACAAAGTAGAATACCCCTCCAACAAGTGTAGGCGTAAGCTTTTGGTTGGGTGCGCAAAACTAAAGTGGCTGAAAAGGTATATTGCGGCTATGAGTGACCAGAATGAACTTTTAACATCTGTATATTATATATACACATCTGTGTCTTATGTATACAATAAATGGGTAGTGCACGTAAAATAGAGCAAAACGAAATTGACAAAACTGTAGATGTATACAAATTGTCACCGCTGGATGTTTGTACCAGCAGCTGAGAAGGCAAACACCAGAAATGCGGGATATCCTTTTCCAAGAAATCCCTAATAAAAAGATAGTGAAAAGAAGGAGCTGGGTTGTATTCAGCGCTAGGTACCTGACAATGAATAATCACTTAATAATGATAAAAATATCGATTAGTACACAACACAGGAATGTCTATAAAGAGCTGCATAGTTCATAATATATATAGAATAATGAGAAAAATATTCTAAACGAACAAGAGGATCCCACAGAACTCTCTTGGTAGTCTACTCAATTGTATGAGGTAAGTGTGGGATGAAGGTGCATGTATTCAGTTACATCCGACGACAACTGTGTCTCCTTGTATAGCTCCTAGTTGCGGGGATTTCCTGCTTGGTTCCTGTTCTCTTGTTTCGAAATGTTAGGAACCCAATCCACCGGTCTTGGACTCTGTATGTACTTTCCCACAATGTTCAGGGATGGACTGGTTCCAAAGATCAGTGGACCTAAGTGAATTGTAACAACATTAAAGAGGAACTAGAGACAGATATATAGAAGAGTGTGTTCCTGGCACCCTTTAACAGAAGCACTAGTAGAATTATGTGGACCAAGGGTGGCAGTTGGGGGAATTCAATAAAAGGACCCACAGGAGACTAAAATACATATTTTGCAACCTGATTTCTTTCATCTCATACAGGTGTCTGTATATATGAACAGAACTACTTTTACTTTTTGAGTATGATAAATAAGTGTGAAATCCTGCAATATCCAGTAGAGGGCCCTCAGGTAGTGTGCAGAGCCAAACGCAGAGACTACTGTACATCTGTGCAGCAGTTACAGCAGCTCTTCTGATGGTGCTGCAAGCAAAATACTTGCTCCATGGAAAGTAACAGCTTTGCAAATCTGTGTGTATATTGCAGCCTCAGTGCATTTTATTTCAAATACTAAAAAAGGGAATCAGTGGATATATAAATAAACAAAAATACATATATATCTCTCTCTTGTTCCTATAGGAGGCGCTATAACAGGTAACTAAACCAGTCTAAAATAAATGAATAGGTGCCAACTGATGGATCAGAAGTATGTATATATATATATATATATATATATATATATATATATATATATATATACTGTATGTGTGTATATGACAAACGTATCTAAATTATAATATCAGGCAATATAAAAGCCCACACAAAAATATAGATGTCAATACAATAGCTATAAACTCTTAATGAGCAAGCGACCCCACAAACATACATATATGGATGCCAAAAGGGGTCAATATAGCTGATAACCAATCAATTGGATAATATAGTGATCATACAAGACTAGTCTGTTGATATATCAGTGTATTGGGCAGATCCTAAAGAGATCCTATACGATAGTGGTGATCCTTGATACAGGGACTCACAAACACAAGGAAGGAAAGAGGCACTGTATGTGTGAATCAGTATAACCAGCTTGAAATAAATACACAGAAGACACAGGGTACTCACATTGTACAAAGGCACTCTCTTGTGCCGGTAGAAGCAGGCTGTTTTTTTACAGCAGACCAGCTAGCTGAACACAGGCAAATACCAGGAACCTTGGTGATGACGCCCACAGATTAATAACAGGGATCAGGTGATTCCAACTCTCAATACAGAGAGACAGCAACAAAGATGACTCTGGGATAGGCAATACCAAACCTTCCCTTGGTAGCATAGTGAATAATGCACTCAGCAATGAGAGTTAAAACTTTCAAAATTGAATTTAATAAAAAATCATATATAAGACAAAGTGAAAAACAACTCATGCTTAAGTTGTGCATAGGTACAATAATGCAAATTACAAATCCCCGGGGTATGTTCTTGGGAGATGTGTCTAGGAACACTGTGTTTCAGAGATTTAGATCTAACATTTCTGAGATGTTCACTCCATCTTACCCTATCCTTCCTACAGGTTCTTCCGATGTACTGTAACCCACATTCACACGTTAAAGTGAAGGTCAAGTCCGCCTCACTCGATTCCAGTATTATCATTAACATGTAAAATAAACATCATGTTCATTGATCAAAATCTTGAGAAATAATTTTGTCCTTTTAATTTTTATTTTTCAATTACCCTCCGTTTCACCGCAACTGTCCGCCCGACATCTTCTCTCATTTGATTGACATTTTTTTTGTCTTTTGCTCCAATTCCTTCACTTCCCCCGTGGCGTTCTGCCCCTTTCTACCCACGTCATCTGTAACAATTGTGCATGCGTCTAAGTTCGGCTCTCATCAACTACTTCATGCACGTGCATGATATGCGCATGCATATTACGCTGTATGCTTTCCTTCAGTGCTGCATTCTTACAATACGCATGCGCAGTTTGAAACCAGTCTTGTGCACGAGCTTTGAAGTGACGCAGCGGGCTTGTTGAAATGTTCGCTACGTCAACAGGGCCAAATAAGGAAGTGGATCGGGGGAGGAGTAAAAAGACGAAACGAAGGTTTTTTATATATAGAATTTATTAATAAATAATTGGGGTTTTTTTAAAATATATCTTAGCGACTGTAACAGTTAGAGCATACTTTTTACATAGGTGGTGAGCATCGGGTAAAAATTGACCTTCACTTTAAAGCATATATAACATATGAAGATTCACATGACAATCTACTTGTGATAGAAAACTGTTCCCCAGTGGTTTAGGATATTAAGCTGTTAAGTCCATGGGTAATATAATTACACATGTGGGAAAGTTTTTTGCCACATTTAAACACACCTTTTTTCCCCAAATGAACTTGAATGGAACATGTTGGATTTCTTTTTACCAGCATACTCTTATTATTATTTTTATTTTTGTTCTTTCTAGACATCACCACTTTACTGGGCACCAGTTTTTGTTTAAGTGTGGGTGCTCTCCTATATACTAGTTTGGGTTGTGGAGATAATATTTTCTTTAAGATGGGGTCCCTCCTTAAAATAGGCCAGTGTTTCTTTAAAACTTTACTCCCGGCTTTGTGCTTGGAGTTATACTGAGTAACAAATAATGGCTGTCTATTTGAATCTAGATCCCTTTCCTTTATAATTTCCTTATTATTATTAGAAGAAGTCAAAAGTTAGGCTCTATCGAGCATCCTTGCTCTGTCACAACGTTTGCTAATCAAATCCAAAGTGTAGCCTTTTTCCAAAAATCTAGAAGTAAGTAAATTAGACTGTTCATTATATTTTTCAACAGTGGTGCAGTTTCTTCTTATCCTACAAAATTGACTAAAGGAAATATTTAGTTTCCAACTTGTTAAGTGATTGCTTGAGAGATGTAAAAAAATTATTACAGTCCACCTGTTTAAAGTACGTTAATGTACATATATTACCCTCTGCATCCCAAGTGAGAACAACATCCAGAAACTCAGTTGCTATTTCCTGTATATTAGACATAAAGCCTATACCCATATTGTTGGCATTTAGTGATGGCACAACATCTGTAGCCTCTACTATAGATCCCTCAAAAATAAAAATAAGGTCATCTATGTAACGGCCTTAGAACACCAGACTGCCCCTCCATTTTGAGTTGTAAATATATGTCTTCAAAATACCCCATAAAGAGGTTTGGGAAACTGGGGGCAAATCTGGTGCCCATGGCCGTTCCCTTGATCTGGAGGTAATATTCATCAAGAAACTGAAAATAATTATGCTTTAGAATATAGTCAATCAGAGTAATTAAATACTCTTTTTGAATATCTGGCATATAGATATCCTTATTCAAATATATCTTGGTAATATATAAACCTATAGTGTATGATATATTTGAATAGAGAGCTCCCACATCACCGGATAGCCATAGATACAGACACACCTAATTCCAAAATCCTGCCCAAAGATTTAGAAAAATCTCATGTGGGATCAAGATGTAGTTTTTTCTAATACTCAGTGTCCCAAAAAATACGTTGGGCTTCCTTAATATAATCTGAATAGTTCTGAAGCACAATGCTGCCACCATTGTCAGCTTGGCAGATAACCAAATCATGGTCCCCCATCAGACTTTGCAAAGCCTTTGCCTCATTAGGCCAGATTCTCCTTTTCCCTAAAATGTGGCTGGGAATTAATTCCCAGTCTTCCAGTACAAGTTGCTGGAAAAGATCAATGTAAGATACATCTTCTTTAGGGGGATTAAAGGTGGATGCTGGAGCCAGGGAAGTGTGAATAACCTCTTCAAAAAGATCATCTGCCAATTGGTTAGGTTCACAATACATGACTATAGAGGAGTCTCTCTCCTTTTGTGTATCAAGTAGTATGGTGAGCCCTCAATGTTTTTATTCCTTTAATGCAAAATATCTTTGGAGTGAAAGTTTAAATGTATATTTATTTAAATCTACAAATAGATTAAACAAATTGTGTGTGTTGGGGGGACAGTACGATAAGCCCCCACCTAAAATTCTTATTTCATCGTTTGTAAAGGATATGCGAGGACAGACTAAAAATAGCATTTTTTCATTTTTTTAGTTCTTATTTTTTTGTGGGTTTTCCCTCTACCTTGCCTTCCCCATTTGGGAAGGGACTCTTTTTTTGATTTTGTGTTTGTGGGCTGGATCTCCTCCATAGGGGGCAAAGTTCAGGGTCCCTAAAAAATCTCATTAGAGGTAGAAGGAATGTTTTCTGATCCGTCTGTACAAGGTCTCTCTCTCTGTAGCTATTGCTTTGCTCTCTATTTGGAACAGAATTAAGTACCTGGAATTTGTTCTGGACAGGAATAAAATTCGGGTTATTGTAGTTCTGATACTGATGGGGTCCCCTAAAATCTCTATCATTATATGGTTGTCTGTTCCAAGAACTGACATTCTGGTTCCCCTCAGACCTGTGGTGTGCTGCATTTGCAGTGTACCCACTACTGTGCCCACTATTGTGGTGATTCTTACTACCTTACCTCGATCCAACCTCCCCATCCAACTACCGCCCTATTTCTCTACTCCCTCTTGCCTCAAAGCTCCTCAAAAAGCTAGTATACGCACGTCTATCCTATTTCCTTACACTAAACTCTCTTCTTGACCCACTGCAATCTGGATTTCATCCCCATCACTCTACAGAGACAGCAATTGTCAAGGTTACCAATGACCTACTTACAGCAAAATCCAAAGGCCACTCCTCTCTGCTTATCCTCCTTGACCTGTCTGCAGCCTTTGACACTGTTGAGCACCCTCTTCTGCTCCAACCCCTCCAATCCTTTGGCTTCTGCGACACAGCTCTCTCGTGGTTCTCTTCCTATCTGACTAACCGTACATTTAGTGTAGCCTTCTCCGGAGCATCCTCTGCCTCATTACCACTTTCTGTTGGGGTACCTCAAGGCTCTGTCCTCGGTCCCCTTCTCTTTTCAACATACACATCATCATTAGGTTCCTTAATAAAGTCCCATGGGTTTCAATATCATTTGTATGCCGATGACACCCAAATCTACCTCCCTGCACCAGACCTACCTCCTTCCTTATTAACCCGTGTCACTAACTGTCTTTCTCATATCTCATCTTGGATGTCCTCTCACTTCCTTAAGCTAAATCTCTCCAAAACTGAACTCCTTATTTTTCCCCCTTCCTCCAATGTCTCCACCCCCAAATTTTCTATAACTGTTGATAATTCCATCATTACCCCTACCCTGCATGCTCGATGTCTTGGGGTCACACTTGACTCAGATCTTTCCTTCACTCCTCACATTCAGTCTTTGGCTAAAGCCTGCCGCTTCCATCTTAAAAAAATCTCTAAAATTAGACATTTCCTTACACAAGATACAACTAAGATTTTAATCCACTCTCTCATCCTTCCCCGCCTCGACTACTGCAACTCTGTCCTTTCTGGTCTACCTAGCTGCCGCATAGCTTCTTTACAATCCATTATGAATGCCTCTGCCAGGCTCATCTTCCTTACTCGTCGTTCTTCATCTGCTGCACCTCTCTGCCAATACCTTCACTGGCTTCCTCTTGCCTCTAGGACTAAACACAAAATCCTCACTCTGACATACAAAGCCCTCAACTGCACTGTTCCCCCCTACATTTCAGAACTTGTCTCCAGATACTCTCCCTCCCGTCCCCTTCGATCAGCTCAGGATCTCCTCCTCTCTTGTTACTTCCTAACATTCCCGCTTACAGGACTTCTCCAGACTGGTCCCCATCTTGTGGAACTCCCTGCCTCGCTCCACAAGACTATCCCCTAGTTTTGACAGCTGCAAGTGCTCCCTACAAACTCTACTATTCAGGGATGCTTACAATCAACACTAACCTTTCCTAACTCCATTGCTTTCCCTTTGAACCCCTTAGAATGTAAGCATATGAGCCCAGCTGTTTGCAGATCGCCTTCATAAGAGCCGACTACAACAGTGAAACTCTCGGCAGGGCCCTCTACCCACTTGATCCCTGCAAAAGCTATCCTGTATACTGACTATGTTTACAGTGCTGCAGAATCTGTTAGCGCTCTACAAATACCTGATAATAATAATAATAATAATACCCTGATCATGATTGGCTTGATGTTTATATGTAGTGCTTTTATGATTATTATAGTTCTTATCTTTATTTTATTCTTATTTTTCTTATGGTTATGGACAACAGTCCACTCATTGACTTTTTTATGTTTAATCCTGTTAAAGGTGTAAACCTCCCCTTTACTATAATCTTCCTCATCTCTCTTGATCTTTGTGTTTTTATGAGCTATAATCGCTGTTTAATATTCATCAACTACTTTAATAGTCTGTGTATTGAGTTTAAGGTAGTCAGGATGTTCTTTAAATAATTCTAACTCTTTTTGAATTAATTCAATCTCTGATCCAATCTTCTCTACCAGTTTCTGTCTATGAGATATAAGAAGGTTGATTAGATTAAATAAACACTCATCCAGAACTGAAAAGAAAAAAGATATCTTACACCTGACCATCCCAACATACCATACTATTACCATCTTCCTAAGCTGCACAAAAATAATAAGGTCCCCCCAGCAAAACCTATCATTGCAGGAATTAACAGTATACCTGACAGAATTTCTGAGTATGTTGACGTATACTTTCAGAAGTATGTGTGTAATTTACCATCATAAAGACACCAAAGATTTACTGTACAAATTATCCCAAATTAAGCATAACAAGTATCTATGGCTATCCTGTGATGTGGGAGCTCTCTATTCAAATATATCACACGATATAGGTTTATATACTACCAAGATATCTCGAATAGGGATATCTAGATGCCAGATATTCAAAAAGAGTATTCAATTACCCTGATTGACTATATTCTAAAGCATAATTATTTTCAGTTTCTTGATGAATATTACCTCCAGATCAAGGGAACGGCCATGGGCACCAGATTTGCCCCCAGTTTCGCAAACCGCTTTATGGGGTATTTTGAAGAATTATATATTTACAACTCAAAATGGAGGGGCAGTCTGGTGTTCTATGGCCGTTACATAGATGACCTTATTTTTATTTTCGAGGGACCTATAGTAGAGGCTACAGATTTTGTGTCATCTCTAAATGCCAACAATATGGGTATAGGCTTTACGTCTAATATACAGGAAATAGCAATCGAGTGTCTGGATGTTGTTCTCACTTCGGATGCAGAGGGTTTGTACTTTAAACAGGTGGACTGTAATAATTTTTTACATCTCTCAAGCAATCAATTAACAAGTTGGAAACTAAATATTCCTTTTAGTCTGTTTTGTAGGATAAGAAGAAACTGCACCACTGTTGAAAAATATAATGAACAGTCTAATGTACTTACTTCTAGATTTTTGGAAAAAGGCTACCCCTTGGATTTGATTAGGAAACATTGTGACAGAGCAAGGATGCTCGATAGAGTCCAACTTTTGATTTCTTCTAATAATAATAATAATGAAAATATAAAGGAAAGGGATGTAGATTCAAATAGACAGCCATTATTTGTTACTCAGTATAACTCCAACCACAAAGCCGTGAGTAAAGTTTTAAAGAAACACTGGCCTATTTTAATGAGAGACCCCATCTTAAAGAAAATATTATCTCCACAACCCAAACTAGTATATAGGAGAGCACCCACACTTAAACAAAAACTGGCGCCCAGTAAAGTGGTGATGTCTAGAAAGAACAAAAATAAAAATAATAATAAGAGTAATGCTGGTAAAAAGAAATCAAAGATGTTCCATTCACATTCATCTGGGAAGAAAGGCGTTTTTAAATGTGGCAAAAAACGTTGCCACATGTGTAATTTTATTACCCATGGACTTACCATCTCAATATCCCAACCCACTGGGGAACAGTTTTCTATCACAAGTAGATTGTCATGTGAATCTTCATATGTTATATATCCTTTAACGTGTGAATGTGGGTTACAGTACATCGGAAGAACTTGTAGGAAGGTTAGGGTAAGATGGAGTGAGCATCCCAGAAATGTTAGTTCTAAATCTCTGAAACACAGTGTTCCTAGACACATCTGCCAAGAACATACCCCGGGGATTTGTCATTTGCATTATTGTACCTATGCACAACTTAAGCATGAGTTGTTTTTAACTATGTTTTATATGATTTTTTATTAAATTCAATTTTGAAAGTTTTAACTCTCATTGCTGAGTGTATTATTCACTATCAGCTAGATTTAGAGTTTTGTCGGTAAGGACCCGCGTAGCTAACGCCGGCTTTTTTCTGGCCGCACCATAAAAATAACTCTGGTATTGAGAGTCCACATAAAGGCTGCGTTAGGCTCCAACAAAGGAGCGTAGAGCATTTTTAACGCAGCTTCAACTCTCGATACCAGAGTTGCTTACGCAAGCGGCCAGCCTCAAAAACGTGCTCGTGCACGATTCCCCCATAGAAAACAATGGGGCTGTTTGAGCTGAAAAAAAACCTAACACCTGCAAAAAAGCTGCGTTCAGCTCCTAACGCAGCCCCATTGTTTGCTATGCGGAAACACTTCCTACGTCTGCACCTAACACTCTAACATGTACCTCGAGTCTAAACACCCCTAACCTTACACTTATTAACCCCTAATCTGCCGCCCCCGCTATCGCTGACCCCTGCATATTATTATTAACCCCTAATCTGCCGCTCCGTAAACCGCCGCTACTTACATTATCCCTATGTACCCCTAATCTGCTGCCCTAACATCGCCGACCCCTATATTATATTTATTAACCCCTAATCTGCCCCCCACAATGTCGCCTCCACCTGCCTAAACTTATTAACCCCTAATCTGCCGAGCGGACCGCACCGCTATGTCAGTATATTTATGAAAATCTTAGTAGTGCTATCCAAATAATATATAAGTTTATGGCAGGGTTATAAACACAATCTTAAAATAATTTTCCTTAAAAATTGAAACCCTAATCAACCATGCATCTACTAGACCATACAATTAATATAAATATCTGAATTCTTTTATTTAGTTAATATCCATAAACATATTGAAGTATATTCGCAATAAAAGGAAATGAAACAAAATTTATATGCGTTAAAACTAACTCTTAAGATATGCTATCCTTCTTACAAAACCCAGAAAGATATACCTTCACAATTCAGCCTTTTATTTATTTAACACAATGGGACTAAAAACCTTTAACATCCAAGCAATACAATTCTAAACAGTGTTTATAAAACAATAGGATAATATATATATTCTGCTATTTAACTGCAATTTATCTTAATACAGAATTAACTTACAATATCAGAACTTGCACAGATGATTTACTTAGCAAATCAGATACAGATTTAAAAGTATAATCTGCTCTTTAAATCTATTAACTGTAAAGGCTATGCATATGACTTATCTTACAAAACCCAGAAAACTGTATCTTTAAACTGCAGTGACTTTAAAATATCACATGTAATTAGCAGCCCTTTTCTTATACTCTATATATATACGTTACCAAAATGAGATCCAACTTCAAGATTTTTCACACCTCATATAAAATAAGTGTAATTGCAATGGAATAGGAGAGTATGGCCCACTTTGTTTTTATAGTTTGACTGTGTCCCACGCAAAACAGTTTCAGTCAGTTACCAAACTTTGCAGCCAGTGTGTCTCTTTCCTTCTGCATACAACTTATTAGTCTAATCATAGGTGTGAAATATGGGTGGCCCTTCGAAACCTTGTCCCTCTATTGGATAATCTGAATATCCCATTTCCAACAGCCGAAAAGCTTTCTGGCTGTAGTTCTCTCATGGCAACATTGGGTGGCATCATTACAAACATACATAGCAACATTTGAATCAACTTAAATCAGTATTTCTATTAAAGGGTTATTCATTTTATCATAATTTACTGCAACAACTATTCACAATATTTGTTTTGGATAAGTTATATCTTAATGAATTTTCTGATCATTTTGATATGAAACATCAAATACATTTAGCATTATATTAAAATAATTTATATTTCATAGTCATATCACATCAAATATATATCTCATAGTCATATCACATCAAAGTAACTTCCATATTTTCATCTCACTATATTTTAAAAGATGTATGTGAAACTTTATAAACATTTATTTGCACGTTTATATGATATGACTTAATTCATTTCATGCAGGCATTCCGTCTCTTTCTAAGTGCATAGATTGATGCTCATGATCAATGATTGTCTGCAATAAAAATAGAAATAATTATTAGAGATCATCCAAGCATTCATATGTCTATGGTCCATAAGTATTTATTTATATTCTTAAAAACACAGAGGCTAAGTAAGATCTTTTATGTTTTCAAAACATATATATCATTTCTATGAATATCTGAATTTATTTCCTATATAAATATCCCCTGCAGCAATTATCTATTTAATACAATGTGCTTAATTTCAATATATATATCATGAATCATTCTAAACATACAGGAAAACTGGCATTGTTCCCCTTGCAAAATGTATTTAATTTTATTTGTGTCACCTTCCCCCAAGATGGGGTTTTGCAGTACGTCTTCAAATAGAGATTCAGTGAGATAGAACTGTTGTATCACACGTGTCAAATTCCAAAGAGGTCCTTGAACACATTCTTTTCTCACCTCACCAAATGTTCTGAAGTTATAAAAATCTGCATATATAGTCAAATGAATAGGGTCACTGAGCTATTTCCTTTAGAAAAGAAATGTTTGTGTGTTTTACACTACAGGGGTCGTGCTTCAAAAGGCTCTGCTGATCGTCAATCCTGATAGACGTGTATTAGAAGCTGTGTTCAACAAACTCATGTTCAATTAATCCTGAGGTCTCATCTAACATATACAGTGTATAAAATATACATGTATATATATATATATATATATATATATATATATATATATATATGTACACATATGTAATATTCATCATAATATTCATATACTCTGACATAAATCCCCCTTCCAACTTCAAATAGATGTAGGACACATGTATTTGAATTGGCTTAAAGTCAGTGGTATTTGATGAGGATCAGCCGTATACATCATAGACAGTCTCTTATGTAGGAAGTTTGTTATTTTGAGCCTTCATTTTTATCAGTTAGGCATCTTTAAACTACAGTATGTCTTTAGTTCATTTGGGGATATGACACTTCATTCTCCCTCTATGACTTGTAGTTGGGATCTGGGATGACACGCTCGCAATTGATTGATATGGACCCATTTATCTATGAAACTTTCATTTTTGGGGATCCGTATTTTATAGGCCACTGGAGATATTTTGTCAGTAATGACGAAAGGACCTTTCCATGAGGGAAGAAATTTCTTCTCCCTAACCTGATCTCTTCCAAAGTTATAAAGATAAACTTTATCATTTATTTCATATTCCTTTTTGGATGTTTTGAGATCATAATAGGTTTTAGTGGCAGTTGCGGCTCTTTCTAAATTCCTTTGAGCAAATGCAAAGGCATGTTGCAGTTGTTTTCTTAAGTTCTCCACATATTGATGTGTATTGGCAGCGTTTATCAAGTTTTGGTCTGATGTACGGTACAGCAGATGCTGAGGTAGAACCATTCTTCTACTAGTCATCAGTTCAAAAGGTGACATCTTGGTAGCACTACTTGGAGTTGCTCTTAATGCCATTAAGACTAGAGGTAGTTTTACATCCCAATCTTTACCTGTTTCACTCACAAACTTTTTGAGGATTTTAACAATAGACTGGTTGTAACACTCTACACCACCACATGAGGCAGCTCTATAAGCAATATGGAGCTTTCTTTTAACCCCTAGTATTTTCCACATTTTTGTCATCACTTCGCTAGTGAAGTGGGTCCCCCGATCTGATTCGATTCTTTGGGGCAAACTAAATCTGGAAAATACATGGTTGATGAGCAATGTTGCACATGTTTCAGCACTATTGTTAGGTGCACTAATGCATTCTACCCATTTAGTGAACAGGCATGTCACGGTTAACATGTATTTGTTACCTCTTGATGATCTTGTTACTGGACCAATAAAATCAATTTGTATATCTGACCATGGCATTACCATCCCCCTTTTCTGCAATGGCGCTCTATGCGTTGGTGCAGTGGGTTGGAACTGTGGGCAGATTAAACACCCTTGACAGTAGGTTTGAACATCTTTCAACATGTGTGGCCAAAAAGCGTAATCACGCAATATTTCATATGTGAGTTTGGCACCACGATGACCAGATGTGGGAGCATCATGGGCATGTTGAAGCATTAGACCTCTGAACTTGGTGGGTACTACCCACTGCTGGATGCCAGTTTTGGAGGTTCTAATTAACAAACCATCATGCAATTTGAATTGTGATTTAGATTTTATTAAGATTCTCAGATCTTCTTTGCCAATACAATCATCTTTTGAGATGGGGTTGCTTTCAGGATCTTCTATGTGTTTATAGAAGATGCCTACAATGGGGTCTTCTTTTTGACTAGTGATCAGGTCCTCACTAGGAGAATCCTGACTCCATTGTACCAAGTTAGGCTCACTCTGTTGTTTTGCCTGGTTTCTGGTAATGGCTTCTACCTGAATTGCACCCATTAAATGGTCAATATTAAGGAGTTCTCCAGTTATGGCTCCTTGTTTGGCTAATGAATCCGCAAGGTCATTGCCTTCCTTATCAGGACCTAAAACTCTGGAATGACCCTTGGTCTTTTTCCAGTGTATGGTTAAGTCATTGGATACTACCAGATTATCAATCTCGCAGAAAAACTTGCCATGCTTGACTGGTTTGTTATTGCTTTTCTGCATGCCATTTCTTTTCCAAGTTGGCAGGTATTCAACAAAACTGTCACGCACATAATTTGAGTCAGTTATGATCACAAATTCATGAATACCATGTTCAATAGCCATTTCAATGGTTTTCAAAACAGCAGTTAGTTCTGCAACTTGACTGGATCTTGGTCCAATGTTGAAACCTATAGATATATTTGGGAATCCATTTTCCCCAGTTATACCAATGCCAGCGACTAATCTGCGCTCATTATCAATAGTGGCATGGTAAGAACAATCATCAACATACACCCAAGGTAGTGTTTGACAATGGTTCTCATGGTATATTTTATATGGGGAAAGCAATTGTTCCTCCAGAAAATTATCTTCTGATAATTCTTCCCCAGGATTTCTAGCAGTACAGTCGTGGAGCTCAGCAAGCCCTTGTGCGACTGGATTCTTTTTATTCTGCTTGTAGCGAATTTCTAGTGGCCAGCCTTGCAAGGAAAGAGTCCACACTGTTATGCGGCTATTAGACAAATTCCCATCTCTTATTCTCTCACTTTGCAAATATAGCAAAGGCTGGTGGGCTGTTTCTACAATAATTTTCTTGCCCTGTATATAGCTGCGGAAATTTTGTAGAGCCCATACAGTAGATAAGAGGGCTTTTTCACAATCGCTAAATTTTATTTCTACTCGTGATAGATTTTTGCTCGCATAAGCAATGGCTTTGTTCAAATTATCATGCTTTTGGTACAAAACAGCACTCATGCTTATATCTGTGTACCCTGTTTCTAAGTAGAAAGGTTTGCCACCTTCAGGGTACGCTAAGCAAGGTGCTTGAGTGAGTTTTCTCTTCAGCTCTCTGATGGCTGACTCTTGAGACTCACTCCAGTGCCATTTCACCTCTTTCTTTAGGAGAAGTAGTAGTGGTTTAAGTAATTCCGCATAATTATCAATGAATTTGCGAGAATAATTTGTCATACCCAGGAATGATCTCAATTCCTTTAAGTTAGTTGGGTTTTTAGAATTCACTGTCGCTTCCACCTTTTTCTTCTGGGGATTTAATCCGTCAGAGGTAACTTCATGTCCCAAGAAGTTTACACGAGTGCGGCACCATTGAGCTTTTTGCAGGGATAATTTGACACCTGCCCTTTTAAGTTGGCTGAGGATGTGTTTAAGCTCTGCGATGTGTTTTTCAAAGTCTGTGCTTTTGATTAAAACATCATCAACATAAGATAAGGTCCCCCTTTCCAGTGCATCAGGCATAGCCTTATGCATGAATACAGCAAATTCATGTCCAGAATTTATGTATCCAAATGGAAGTCTCTGGAATGCATACTGAACCTTTTGGAAGGAGAATGCTAGCTTATATTGGTCCTCTTCATGTACCTTTATGGTCCAATATCCCTGTGCACAATCAATGGCAGTGAATATTTTGGATCCCTGCATTTGTGCTAGGCACTGGTCAATGTATGGTACAGGCCAGCCAGACATGTATACTTGTTTGTTTAGCTGTCTTAAGTCAGCACACAAACGCCATTGTCCATTGGGCTTAAGGACACCTAGAATAGGATTATTATAAGAGCTGTGCACCTGTCTGATAATACCTCTTTCTTCCAAATTCCTTATGATCTCTGCAAGAGAATCATATGAGGCTAAGGGAAGTCTGTATTGTTTGACAAATACAGGTGGCGCATTAGGATCTGTTTGTATCCTTGCAATGTGCAAGTCTGTAGTACCACAGTCATAAGAATCCTTAGCGAAAATATCCTTGTACTCCATCAGGAGTTTTCGCAGCTGTTGGCGTTCATCATCGCTGGAACAGCCATTAGCTAAGGATATTTGCTCTTCGACTATTTGCTGAAATCCTGGAAAGATTTCAGGCTGTCCTATTTCATAGGCTTCTTTCAGTCTAGAGGTGAGATCCCCTTGGTTATAGTTTACATTGCTCCCATGACTCTGGGTATTAGGGTACTCTTGCTGTTTGATTGGCTGATCAAACACTAGAGAGGCTTCTTCAATTTTACAGATGCCTTCCTCTGAGCTGAAGGGATAAATAGACTGAATATTAAATAGACCCTCTGGCATGGATGCAAAGGATTGTTCTATTAATTGTTCTTCAGTTAGGTATCCTTCAGGTATTAGCCCAATTACATTATTCTGGAATCCAAAAGTGTAATAACTTGATTCCAGTGCATATCCTATGGTAGTTCCCTTGGATAAGGTTATATCCTGTGGGGTCATGTTATGTACAATATTATGTATTGGAATAGTTCCAATATTCACCATAGGAGTGTAAGTCACTGTGACACCTAGATTTTGTATTCTATGGGAGAGGCAAATCAGTGTTTCAGAAGTTTTTAATTTCTGACCTCTCTTTACCTGTAAGGGTAAAAGAAATTTATCAGCCCCAGCAGGAATTATAACATCGCTAGATACCTGCATATTCACAGCATATGGCAATTGCTGGTTTGATTTCAGGGCTGCATTTTCATCCTGAAATACTTCAGGGTCCCCCTTTAACCTGCTCCAAAGGCAAGAGTTAATCAAATCTATTTGTATGGCATATCTATGTAAGATATCATTGCCAATGTATATCTGATTATGGGGAGTATTTAAAACTAAAAACAGGTGCTTCACTGACTTATTACCAATAGAGATAGATAATAAGCACTTAGCTGTGATGTTATAGCTTTCAGACCTGTCATCCAGGCCGTTGACACAGTGGTCTTGGGGAGAAAGATATTTAATCACTTTAGGTTCAGCTATTTGCGCTAATAAACCTTCGCTTATATAGCTAGCTTCCTGTTTTAAGTTTATTTTAGCATACTTGGTTTTACCAAGGTCATGCACTTGTATAGGGATAAATAGATCCTCTTTAACTCTCTCAATCCCTGTGAGGTATTGAGCGTGGCCTCCCCCCTTAGGGATTTTATGATCCCCCTTGTGGAGTGATATGGTTAATACGTCGCCATCTAGGGAGATATTTGCTATCTTTCCGGGCGAAGTTTTAAAAGTATTACCATCAGAGCCACTAAAAGGAGTCTGATCATCTATTTGTAGGATAGTGATTTCAGGTACAGAGTTATTCCTGAAATGAATCTCCACAGCATCTGGTTTCTCTTCCACCACGTGACAGCTATGTCGGGTGCGAGATATACCAGATTTTTCATAATTGATAGGCCGTTTAACTTGTGACCAAATTACATTATTTATGCAATCAATTATGGTGCTTAATCGTTTTAGGAGATCACTACCAATAATTAAACGATCAGTTGGCAGATCCACTATAATGACAGGGTGTCTTATGACCCTGTTCCCCAATTTAAATTTTAACCATGCAGTACCGTAAACTTTTAGGGAGTCACCCCCAACACCTATTAGAGAACCGTCAAATTCTTTTATTTTAGGTTTGTGGGGTGTTAGCAAATTTAGCTGTGTGTAGTACCTGTGGGATAAGATAGTCGCCTGTGACCCAGTGTTAATTAATCCCCTGATAGGTTTGGAGACTGAATCTTGCAGCTCAACTAATACATAATATCTTCCTGCAGTTTCTACCATTTCACACATAAAATTGGCATTCTCACACATCTGTGGGCTTCGCCACGTGTTACCTGGATTCGCTGTGTCATTCGATGCAGAGGAACCTTCATACCTACCTGTTTCCTCTATGAGAGGGTCGGTTGGATTCTTTTGTACTGCATCTGTGGAGATAAGGTTAGGAGAGAGCTGCAAGGGAAGAGATTTGTTAACTTTTCCCGGATAAGGTTGCTTGTCACCACAGTTAAATTGTCCGTTTTCGGTCTGTGGGGAGAGAACATGATTAGTATCATTGATATTTATTATTACATTTTGTATATTTCTCCCCTCCCCTTCAGGTGATACTGCAGTACCACTGGCTGTACCCCTAAAAAAGTATTGTTCGGTTGCTGAGCCGTAGATTTTTGACTCATATTAGCGATTTGTTCGCTCAACCGATTTAACTGGGTAAACAGCATATCTACCTGATTGTACAAGTTACCTCTACCCCTGGGCCTATCTCCTGGTGCCCCATTGTACTGATTCCTGGACCATTGGGTTCCCTCAGAATCAGGGCCGTTATTTCTATTCTGGCGTGGTTGCCCCTGGGGTTCAGCTTGTTCAGCATTAGTATTTTGGGGAGCATTATATACCTGGGGTGTCTGGTTACCCTGAGAATATCTTCGCCGTCTATTGTATCTACCCTTGCGCGGATACCAATTATTTGGTGGGTATTCTCTTTGTGAGTAATTATTCACCTGATTATGTCCCCCACTTTGGTTATAGTCTCCCTGCACCTCAACCTGTGTAGGGGGAGGGGCGGAATTAAACCTCTGTGGAGATGGCCTGTTTTGACTGGCCACCTCTGCATAAGTTCTGTTTTTAGACTCCAAATTGAGGGGTTTAGGTGACACCCTAGTTTCTGCTACAATTTTGGGTTTTGATTCCTTTTTAACCCCCTGCTCACTGGACTGCTGAATAGAGTATAATTTTGTACTCTCTTTGATCAGCCATTCCAATGAGCAGTCCTCATCAAAATCTCTAGCTAAGTTAATTTTGATGGGTGTAGGCAGGGCTTCAAAAAATAAATTTACAAATTCTGAGCCGTCAAATTTGGGATTATCTTCAGCCATACTGTACGCATTTTTCAATACAGAAAGGAATTCGATTGGACTCTGATTCGCACGACACTTTAAACCATATACCACTATTTTCGCGGCAGTTTTAGTGTGATATTGCCCGAATTCTTTTCTGCATTGTCGTTTTACCCCATTCCAGGAATGAATATTCATATCCTTTAGTGAAGCAAAGAATTTGTGATGCTTACTGTCAAATACCCAGGGCAGAAATTCAATTTTCAATTTCTCGCTTGTAACATTCATTATAGCTAACGCATTTTCAAAAGCCTGTAAATGATCAATTACAGATGTTGTTCCCTTATTGGAGAATATAGGTACTGCGCGTTGTACGAAGGTGATTATTTTATGGGAATCATAGACTTATTTATCAGACTTACTCTGGGTTTCTCTGTTAGAGTTTCCCTCCCCCGCGTCAGCTGCGCTACAGCAATCCTCTGGATTTGCATCATGAGGTGACTGCCTATTTGGTAAATCTACTTCTGACCCGTTAGGGGTCATTTGTCTATGTTGTTCTATATATTTTTGTACCTCGTCCCTGACGCGTTCGCTAAAGGAATTAGCATTATCTGCATTATTCTCACTGCTAATATAGGGGTTCTCATTATGGCGATATGACCTTTTTAAATCGCTTAATTCTCTCTGGCTTTGCGCAAGCTGTTTATTTAAATCTTGTATCTGCGCGATTAAGTCCATATTATGCTTATCTAAGGCGGCTAGGTTTTGGGCAAATTCATCCATTTTATTTTTAGCTATTTTTAAACCCTCTTCGCGTCTGCGCGAGGAACGAATACTATTTTCTAGCTCCTGGATTTGCAATCGTTTGTCTGTGACACAAAACGACATTTCGTCAATTATGCATATTAAAAGGGGCCAGGATTTTAGTATTAGTTCGTCTCGCTTTTTGGGAGCTTTGCATTGATTAATCATGAATAATTCCTGGAAGAATTCATTCTCTTCATTCCACATATTATTATTAACGGTAATATTTTTAGCCCTAGTTTCAAGCGTATCCATAAAATCATTTAATTCACCCGCAATATTAAACTTCCCTTTAAGGTAACTTAAGATATCTTTCTTAAGGACCTGACCTTTAGTAATAGGTATGGTTATGGGACCAATTTCATTGCTATGTATAGAATTAAATGAGTCACTTCTGGCTACAGACATTATTATATTGGTTTAGTACTTAGTTAAACTAAAACGCTAATACAATTTTTGCCAATAAAAAGAGAGAAGGAAAATTTTTATATTTCAAAAAAAAAAATATATATTATTAATTTTGAAATATGAAAAATTAATATTCCGAAATATGAAAAATTAATATTTTTGATTAACTTTGAAAATATGAAAAATCAATATTTTTGATTAATTCTGAAATATGAAAAATTTATATTTTTATTATTTTTTCAAAATTAATCTTTAATAATATTTCAAGATATTAATGTCAATCTCGAAATATGAAAATTAATATTTCAACTTTTCAAAAAAAATTATATCTTCAAAATATTAATATCGAAATATGAATTTTTTTTTATTTTTTTTTCTCTTTTATAATAATTTCTATTTACTTACAAATATATTATATCAATTATGATGGAATATTAATAAATCTCAGTGGTGCCTCCAATTATTATGTCAGTATATTTATGAAAATCTTAGTAGTGCTATCCAAATAATATATAAGTTTATGGCAGGGTTATAAACACAATCTTAAAATAATTTTCCTTAAAAATTGAAACCCTAATCAACCATGCATCTACTAGACCATACAATTAATATAAATATCTGAATTCTTTTATTTAGTTAATATCCATAAACATATTGAAGTATATTCGCAATAAAAGGAAATGAAACAAAATTTATATGCGTTAAAACCAACTCTTAAGATATGCTATCCTTCTTGCAAAACCCAGAAAGATATACCTTCACAATTCAGCCTTTTATTTATTTAACACAATGGGACTAAAAACCTTTAACATCCAAGCAATACAATTCTAAACAGTGTTTATAAAACAATAGGATAATATATATATTCTGCTATTTAACTGCAATTTATCTTAATACAGAATTAACTTACAATATCAGAACTTGCACAGATGATTTACTTAGCAAATCAGATACAGATTTAAAAGTATAATCTGCTCTTTAAATCTATTAACTGTAAAGGCTATGCATATGACTTATCTTACAAAACCCAGAAAACTGTATCTTTAAACTGCAGTGACTTTAAAATATCACATGTAATTAGCAGCCCTTTTCTTATACTCTATATATATATACGTTACCAAAATGAGATCCAACTTCAAGATTTTTCACACCTCATATAAAATAAGTGTAATTGCAATGGAATAGGAGAGTATGGCCCACTTTGTTTTTATAGTTTGACTATGTCCCACGCAAAACAGTTTCAGTCAGTTACCAAACTTTGCAGCCAGTGTGTCTCTTTCCTTCTGCATACAACTTATTAGTCTAATCATAGGTGTGAAATATGGGTGGCCCTTCGAAACCTTGTCCCTCTATTGGATAATCTGAATATCCCATTTCCAACAGCCAAAAAGCTTTCTGGCTGTAGTTCTCTCATGGCAACACTGGGTGGCATCATTACAAACATACATAGCAACATTTGAATCAACTTAAATCAGTATTTCTATTAAATGGTTATTCATTTTATCATAATTTACTGCAACAACTATTCACAATATTTGTTTTGGATAAGTTATATCTTAATGAATTTTCTGATCATTTTGATATGAAACATCAAATACATTTAGCATTATATTAAAATAATTTATATTTCATAGTCATATCACATCAAATATATATCTCATAGTCATATCACATCAAAGTAACTTCCATATTTTCATCTCACTATATTTTAAAAGATGTATGTGAAACTTTATAAACATTTATTTGCACGTTTATATGATATGACTTAATTCATTTCATGCAGGCATTCCGTCTCTTTCTAAGTGCATAGATTGATGCTCATGATCAATGGTTGTCTGCAATAAAAATAGAAATAATTATTAGAGATCATCCAAGCATTCATATGTCTATGGTCCATAAGTATTTATTTATATTCTTAAAAACACAGAGGCTAAGTAAGATCTTTTATGTTTTCAAAACATATATATCATTTCTATGAATATCTGAATTTATTTCCTATATAAATATCCCCTGCAGCAATTATCTATTTAATACAATGTGCTTAATTTCAATATATATATCATGAATCATTCTAAACATACATGGAAAACTGGCATTGTTCCCCTTGCAAAATGTATTTAATTTTATTTGTGTCACCTTCCCCCAAGATGGGGTTTTGCAGTACGTCTTCAAATAGAGATTCAGTGAGATAGAACTGTTGTATCACACGTGTCAAATTCCAAAGAGGTCCTTGAACACATTCTTTTCTCACCTCACCAAATGTTCTGAAGTTATAAAAATCTGCATATATAGTCAAATGAATAGGGTCACTGAGCTATTTCCTTTAGAAAAGAAATGTTTGTGTGTTTTACACTACAGGGGTCGTGCTTCAAAAGGCTCTGCTGATCGTCAATCCTGATAGACGTGTATTAGAAGCTGTGTTCAACAAACTCATGTTCAATTAATCCTGAGGTCTCATCTAACATATACAGTGTATAAAATATACATGTATATATATATATATATATATATATGTACACATATGTAATATTCATCATAATATTCATATACTCTGACAGCTACTATAATAAAGTTATTAACCCCTAATCCGCCTCACTAACCCTATAATAAATAGTATTAACCCCTAATCTGCCCTCCCTAACATCGCCGACACCTAACTTCAATTATTAACCCCTAATATGCCGACCGGAGCTCACCACTATTCTAATAAATGTATTAACCCCTAAAGCTAAGTCTAACCCTAACACTAACACCCCCCTAAATTAAATATAATTTTAATCTAACGAAATTAATTAACTCTTATTAAATAAATTATTCCTATTTAAAGCTAAATACTTACCTGTAAAATAAATCCTAATATAGCTACAATATAAATTATAATTACATTGTAGCTATTTTAGGATTAATATTTATTTTACAGGCAACTTTGTAATTATTTTAACCATGTACAATAGCTATTAAATAGTTAAGAACTATTTAATAGTTACCTAGTTAAAATAATTACAAAATTACCTGTAAAATAAATCCTAACCTAAGTTACAATTAAACCTAACACTATACTATCATTAAAGGGACAGTTTACTCAAAAATTTTCTCCCCTTTAATTTGTTCCCAATGATCCACTTTACCTGCTGGAGTGTATTAAATTGTTTACAAGTAGCTCCTTTACCCTTATATTGGCATTTGAAATGGTTTATTTAGCATATGGTATCCCCACCTATTCTGAAAGTGTGTGGCCGCGTGTACCAGCTATAGATAAGCTTTGTAAACACAGCCAGCAGAAGAAATTACACTCCCAGTGCGATATAGCAGAGATAA
The DNA here is from genome assembly GCF_027579735.1 of Bombina bombina. Taxonomy (NCBI): domain Eukaryota; kingdom Metazoa; phylum Chordata; class Amphibia; order Anura; family Bombinatoridae; genus Bombina; species Bombina bombina. Next base: position 247,419,408 of record NC_069501.1, read on the forward strand.
GGTAATAAAATGTTGATTTTCCATTGTTCTCTCAAAGTACTGGTAATTGTTTTAAGGACAGCTATAAGATAAAGAAGCAGGTATATTTGCACAATGTGATACAGTAATGAGATCGGATTATACCTACAAGCTCAACCCATTTTATTAGGTTGTGGCTTCATAACACAAAATCAGAGCTTTAATATGCACAAATAAGCCTTAAAAAGCTAATTTTCATACATTTTTTACTCTGCAGTTGGTAAAAAAAGCAATTGTAAACACATTAAGGGAAAAACTATTTTACAGTATACTGTCCCTTTAAATTAATTAAATAAAATACCTACAATTACCTACAATTAAACCTAACACTACACTATCAATACATTAATTAAATACAATATCTACAAATAACTACAATGAAATAAACTAACTAAAGTACAAAAAATAAAAAAGAACTAAGTTACAAAAAATAAAAAAATATCTACAAACATAAGAAAAATATTACAACAATTTTAAACTAATTACACCTATTCTAAGCCCCCTAATAAAACAACAAAGCCCCCCAAAATAAAAAATGCCCTACCCTATTCTAAATTACTAAAGTTAAAAGCTCTTTTACCTTACCAGCCCTGAACAGGGCCCTTTGCGGGGCATGCCCCAAGAAGTTCAGCTCTTTTGCCTGTAAAAAAAACATACAATACCCCCCCCCAACATTACAACCCACCACCCACATACCCCTAATCTAACCCAAACCCCCCTTAAATAAACCTAACACTAAGCCCCTGAAGATCTTCCTACCTTATCTTCACCATACCAGGTTCACCGATCCGTCCTGAAGAGCTCCTCCGATGTCGTGATCCAAGCCAATCAGAATCAAGTTCAATCCGATTGGCTGATCCAATCAGCCAATCAGATTGAGCTCGCATTCTATTGGCTGTTCCAATCAGCCAATAGAATGCGAGCTAAATCTGATTGGCTGATTCAATCAGCCAATCAGATTTTTCCTACCTTAATTCCGATTGGCTGATAGAATCCTATCAGCCAATCGGAATTCGAGGGATGCCATCTTGGATGATGTCATTTAAAGGAACCGTCATTCGTCATTCAGTCGTCGGCCAGGATGGATGTTCCGCGTCGGAGGTCTTCAGGATGCTGCCGCTCCGCTCCAGATGGATGTCGATAGAAGATGCCGCCTGGATGAAGACTTCAATCGGATGGAAGACCTCTTCTGCCCCGCTTGGATGAAGACTTCAATCGGATGGAAGACCTCTTCTGCCCCGCTTGGATGAAGACTTCTACCGGATCATGGACATCTTCAGCTCCCCGCTTGGGCTTGGATCAGGACATCGGAGGAGCTCTTCAGGACGGATCGGTGAACCTGGTATGGTGAAGATAAGGTAGGAAGATCTTCAGGAGGCGACGTTGAGGGGGGCAGAGTAGGGGTTAATAAAAATAATATAGGGGTCGGCGGTGTTAGGGGCAGCAGATTAGGGGTACATAAGGATAACGTAGGTGGCGGCCCTTTGCGGTCGGCAGATTAGGGGTTAATAAGTGTAGGTAGCTGGCGGCAACATTGCGGGGGGGCAGATTAGGGGTTAATAAATATAATATAGGGGTCGGCGGTGTTAGGGGCAGCAGATTAGGGGTACATAAGGATAACGTAGTTGGCGGTCGGCAGATTAGGGGTTAAAAAATTTAATCGAGTTGCGGCGATGTGGGGGGACCTCGGTTTAGGGGTACATAGGTAGTTTATGGGTGTTAGTGTACTTTAGAGCACAGTAGTTAAGAGCTTTATAAACCGGCGTTAGCCCAGAAAGCTCTTAACTACTGACTTTTTTCCTGTGACTGGAGTTTTGTCGTTAGATTTCTAACGCTCACTTCAGACACGACTTTAAATACCGGAGTTAGAAAAATCCCATTGAAAAGATAGGATACGCAATTGACGTAAGGGGATCTGCGGTATGGAAAAGTCGCGGCTGAAAAGTGAGCGTTAGACCCTTTTTTGAGTGACTCCAAATACCAGAGTTAGCCTAAAACCAGCGTTAGGAGCCTCTAACGCTGGTTTTCACGGCTAACGCCAAACTCCAAATCTAGGCCTAAGCTACCAAGGGAAGGTTTGGTATTGCCTATCCCAGAGTCATCTTTGCTGCTGTCTCTCTGTATTGAGAGTTGGAATCACCTGATCCCTGTTATCAATCTGTGGGCGTCATCACCGAGGTTCCTGGTATTTGCCTGTGTTCAGCTAGCTGATCTGCTGTAAAAAAAACAGCCTGCTTCTACCGGCACAAGGGAGTACCTTTGTACAATGTGAGTACCCTGTGTCTTCTGTGTATATATTTCAAGCTGGTTATACCGATTCACACATACGGTGCCTCTTTCCTTCCTTGTGTTATTTCAAATACTAATGCAAACATCAACACAGAAATATAGAGAGGATTGTGAGTTCAAGGTTTAATGGTCTACATGTAGGTCTTCAAACACTTACCTAGGTATCTATTTAACACAGAATATCATGGGAACAAAGTAAACATTAAATTAAACTGACTCCTGAAACTAATATCCAACATAAAAAAAAAACTATTGCAACTCAAAAATAAAGATGTGTACCCGCTCCTCAGCACATGTGTAAATTGTGTGTTCAGCTGTAATCAATGGAGCTGTATCTATCTCACAACTGGTCGCCTCTCGCCACATAGAACAAGTTCCACTGTGAAGGATACAGCAACACCAAAAATCTTCAAAGCCTTACAGAAAGAAACTAATTAAAACTGGGGGAAATATCCTTCTATAAAATTTTCCATTCTAATATATGCACAAAAGAAAATGCTGAAGTAGTAAAAGAAAAATGAAAAAAAATATATACATGAGAACATTTTGTCAGATTTTAAATAACAAAACGCAACCACGAAACAAAATACTTTACAAGGGCAATAGAATCTTTTTGAATTTCACATGCTTGGCTAAAGTTTAGGTGAAACCCCCACCATGCCCTGCAACATCCACAGTCAGCCGCTAGTTATGTCTGCAAGGTTTCTCATTCTATGCAGTGAGAATTCTACGCTAACAGACATTTAGGTACCTGGTCAAATATCCGAATAACGATGACATGATTATTTTATGTTCCGAATCATACATAATATAAGATAAATTGGTGCCACTCTGCTTGATCGATGTGATGACATATATAGAAAGAGTTTGGATGACCCTAGAAATGCATGATAACAATATAAACTATACATACATTCATACCAACAATTTGATTAATTTATGAACCACACTGATCATAGGAGCTAAATATGTATCTCTTATATTTTAAGTTGTTATACTCTTCTGCTGCACCTGTCATCGGTCTATACACAGTACAGTTTAATAAACACGATCTACCAATAGCATTTAGGAATGCATAACACAGCTGTTCAAAACACTCCCCTCTATGACGCTTTTACCGTCAGTAAGAGGTTTATCAGACTCTGATTGGCCACGCATCCTAAAAACAACAACCACTGATGCTCTCTCGTCCTGCCCCTATATGACACGGGGGCTGACGTCAGCGATAATATGCACACCATCCTTACAATTGGCCACCACATTATGAGTGATAAACTCTGAAGGCCAATTACACACTGACTTCTAACGAGTTACGCCTATCACATGGTGAGGAGGGATTAATGGGGCAATAAATGAATCACAAAAGCGGCGGCCCGCACCACCTCTGAAGAAGCGTCTGGGGTCATTTGGAGTAGCTCTGTCTCTCCGTTGTTTTAATTTTGCTTACTATGCATAAAGACTGATCTCCCTTGTATATACAATAATATTTAAACCTAGCAGTTAGCTTAAAACAATAATGATTAAAATAATTTAATTTTAGCCATCGGATTGAAAGGGCATTTCATAGTCAGATATAATCACTGCTGGCTTATACTAATTCTAACTACATTATTTAATTGGGAGTGCCAGTGTCACTGCTGGTTTAAGTGTTTTTAACTATTTGAGCTCAAGCTATTTGTGTGTGTGTGTTGTTTCTTTTCTAACTTTTCAAGATATTTTGAATAAAGTTATTTAGTGTGAATGAAAATGTAACTGCTGCAAATGCAACCTAATGACAAATATACTATAAGCAGAACCTTTATTCTCTAACGCAGAGTAAAAGCTCTTTATACTTAATTGTATAACCCTGTACAATTACTTTGTTGGTTGTTATTTACAAGAATGATTCTGAGGTTGTAATTGTTTTAATCGGCTTAACAATAAGTTCTCCATTCATGATCAAAATGTTCATGTAATTAATGCAACTACAGATGTTAATAGCAGGAATAACCACTAACAATACGCTCATAAAGATAGGTAAAGTGAGGCTCAATACATTTCAAACATCTCTTGTTTACAATTTAGTCCCTCAACAATCTCACAAGCATCTATAGATTTCACACCATTAATATGCCAACAGCTGTGAGAAAACATCACACACCCAGAAGGTGCTGACCCAAGACATTATGCTGTTTGGGTGCAAGAATAAAATGGCGCCCTTCCTACTCTCCATCCACTGCAGTCTTAATTCAACCACAGTCACCAGTCTCCAAGATTAAAGTTCAGCAGATTGAAGAGCATGTGAATACCCAGCTGAGGGACCCTAGGAGCCTGATAATCAAAATCATGTAAAATCTTTTGGGGCTTTTTATGAGCTTTAAATTGTAATATAGATGTGTTTCACATCTAGACCCTGCGTAGTCAGATAAGCAGCTCTCAAACTAAAATTTCTCTTTCGAAAATTCTTTTAGGGACCTCACAGTACTGACGAGACATTTTAGTTAATCTCGACAGATTGGAGAGCTTCAGATCATCAGATCTATATTAGAGCATTCTCTCTATTAGCTCTCCTTGTGTGCCACCCCTTCCTAATGCTGCCTGGGTACCACGGCCCCACTTGGTCCAATTATAACCCGTGTTCAGCTTGTGTTACTGCAAGGTAATTTCACAAATGTTAAATTAATATTTATGAATGCTCTTCTCCTTGCGGAATACTCTAAACTCAATAAATGTTGTACTCCACTGTATTCTATATTGCACTGCACTCAAATTGCCTTAACAACAGGAAGTTTACAGAATGCCCCTTAATATCGTACAGCCCTGGGCATCCGCAGAAATGTTTCTGGGGGAATGTGAAAAAAAAAATGCCCCAAGCACAATTATATCAGTGGCAACATATACAGCATGAAAGAGTTGCTTAAAGGCCATTGTAGTAAAAAAATAACTTTCTGTAATCTTTTAGAGCATGCAATTTTAACACTATCGACCTTAGACTACTATGTTTTTAACCCACGCAAAGGAGTTAAAACACAGTGTAGAAATACCGCTCGGGACTTGCAGAGTACTGCTAGTCACAAGTGGAAAATGCAGATGATCCAATCAGCAGTGCTAATTTGACATCTGAGTCATGTGACTAGCGCTGCTAATTAGGTCAGCTGCATTTTCCACTCAGAACCAGCAGTGCTCTGTGAGTCCTAGCGGTATTTATACTGTGTGCTTAACCCCTTTGTGGGGGTTAAAAACACAGTGGTCTAGGGTCGATAGTCTTAAAATGATATGCTCTAACGGATGTCATTTATTAACTATCATGGCCCTTTAATGTACAAATTAGCTGCACATTTTCTTAAATATGATGGTTCACTGGAATCAAAATAAAGTAGGTGCTTATACTTGGATATATAAATAAAAAATTGCATTGCCCCCTCCCCCACACACACACACTCTCCAGGCGGCTATGCTTATGCTTATAGCAGTTCAAACATTACCCATAAATAAATTCTGAACAGTATCTGTCTTTAAAAAATATAATAATCTTGGATTTCCAAGAAAGATTAAAGGGATGTGATTCAGACAGAGCATGCCATTATAAAAATGTTTCCAAATTACTTCTATTATCAAATTTTCCCATGATATTCTGTGTTGAAGAGATACCTAGGTAGGCATTGGAGCACTACATAGCAGGAAATAGTGCTGCCCTCTAGCACTCTTGCAAATGGATAACATTTGTGCAAAACTGCTGCCATTTAGTGCTCCAGAAATGGACTGACTCCTAAGCATACGTCCCTGCTTTTCAAAAAAAGATAACAAGAGAATAAAGAAACAAGAGTAATATAAGTAAATTAGAAAGTTATTTAAAATCGCATGCTCTATATTGAGTTTCATATCCCTTTTTAGCTGTTGATATAGAATTTTTTTAATGATAAGTATCACAATAATATAAAAGCTTTTATTATATCAATCAGATTTATAGCAAACAAGTAGAATTAGATTAAAACTTCAAGTTGTGCAAATGATTTAGCGCTTGTTGCCTCTCAGTAGGGATTGGTCATTTAAGCTCTTTACGGAACAAATGTGTATTGTGAGACTAAGGCCACCATTTCATTTCTTACAGTCATTTCTTTGTATTGAAAGCACTACGTTTGCTCTTTTAAAGAGATTGTTAAACTGTTTCCTACAGGGTTGCACAGCCAGAGGTTCTAGGATTTATTTCTCACAAATAGTAAGGAAATAAAGCATGTTTTCATTCTGATTATTGTCTTGCATGATTTGTTTAATAGGCTTAAACTTTAGACTCAAAAAAACAAAATAAATAGTTTATTAATAAACTCACCCTCACAAAATATATTTAAAGAAATAAAAAAAAGTTGCACACATGTAAAAATATTTTTACTGGTTTTTAAATAAATCCTAATGTACATATTTACAGGGTGGGGGGAATCAACTTGTCCAGGATGAGTAAAATGTTATCAGAAAGAATGAAAGATTTGAGAATGTTTTTAATATTTATAATATAAATACTATTTAAGAAAATGGAGGATTGTTTAGTAAGGAGACAGAGGGGCAATCAAGCAGAGGAGAGTATAAATGACCACGCAGGAGAAACAAAGAACCACGGATAAAGGTCAGATAAAGGGCGTGATAGTTAAAACCTCGCTGGCATGGAGAGAAATCACGCAGAATCTTTGGTATTTTTTTAGACCTTGGGTTATAACGTAGGACTCTCTGTTTCACATTAAGAACACTACATAGCAACATAAATATGTCTCAAGATAAAATTAGTGTTTCTACATTTTTTTTAAGGGCCTCACCATACTGACAAGACTTCTTAAATCATCTCACCTGAGCTACAAGGTTTTGAATTCTTCACCAATAGTAACAGGCACTACCCGAGTGTGCAATAATATAAAAACTTTATTGAATCCATGTAAAATAGTTACAACACAACATGGAAGGCTTCTAAGTGAATGGACCCCCTAGTGGTAGTCAATCAGTAAGCGCCACTAGGGGGCGTAAAACGCGTCAGACGTCAGCCTCGTTTTGAAGAATTACAGCTTTAGACTTCCATGTTACATGGAACTTGGTTTAGTCTGGAGTCGTGGTGGGTGCAGAGGATGGCAACGTTTTGAATATCAGGCCTAAAGAGAAAAAATGGCAGGAACAGAGAGTAGTAGTAGTTTAAGATAGATAATGCCTAAGAAGAAAGAAAAGAGAGAGAAGGTTTAGAGAAATATACATAAAAAGCGAGAATAGGGAAAGAGAAACGTAGGAGAAAGAGATGAGGGGAAGAGAAAACTCCTTCAGTAATAAGTCAGTTTAATTTTCTTATAAAGTGGCATAAGCATGAGCGTATTGAAGTAAGACAACGAGAGACAGTTTCATATAAAAAAGTCAGTATACTTTACTTTTGGTTCTTAAACTGAATTTATGTAAATAAGGCAAAACCTATTGTGTTATGCAAATGAAAACCTTGTATTTAAAGGATCAGTCAACATTCCAGGCTATCCACATAAATGCGTGCACAATATCAAAATAATTATGTAGAACTTTTAATCTTAAAGAACGATGATTTTTAACATTGTTTATCTTTCCCTGGCCTTCTGTGTCGCGTGGGTGAGGATGCCAAATGAAAAATGCATATACTTATATACGGCCTGATGAAACGGCATGTGAATCTGCTGAGAAACGCGTTGCCTGTATTTTTAAATGTGCTATTAAAGTTTTTATGACATACTTGCTCTGTTATCTTTCTGCCGATACCCACTGTCTGAGGACTTGTATCACTGTCAATTGTTTTACCTGGTCCTCCGTGGGCTCACGCCCAACACCTGAGTGTACTGTGGATCGGACTATCGCCATCCTTGAAAGTCTCCCTATGCTGCAGGATTTTCTAGGATTGTGACCTGCCGCTGGCGTCGAGTTGCTCCTGGAATAAGTCTATCGGATGACATTATTGGTCCCGAGCTGCACAGCTAGGCACTCCGGTCGTGCCTCTTCATTTGTGAGTACCTGCTCGAGGGGGGTGGCTGTCTATCATTCGACCTCTGGTTCTCCTACGTTATTTCCCTATGTGGCGCCTCTGTTTATCCCTGTTTGTTTAGGGTGGTTTTCATATACTTATATGCAGTTTTCCACCTCTAAGCATGCACAACTGGAAGTGGTGATGTTACATGTGATGTCCCCGGCACATCGAGACCGCACTTCTTTGGTGGAGCAGTGCCCATAAAAGATCATGCACCACCCACATAAGCAGAAGAGCGCCTGTGTGCTGGGGTCTTGTGAATGCCATCCTAGTGGTGGAGAAATTCTGCATAAGTTAGGAATTACTGAGTTAGGAATTATTGATTTTGCTAAGCAAAAAAAAAAAAGTTAATTTATTATGCTACACACGAACAGGCACTGTACATAAATCAGTAAAAAAAATAGTCAGATAATATATTTTCATTTTTTTTACTTACCAAACAAAATTTAATAAAAGATATCCAGAAAGATGCCCTTGAAAGTATTGGGCAATAAACCAGAAGCACATTACAAAATCAAAAGTCTTTGACATTGTTCCTCCATAATTCTTATTTACCGGTAATGCAGCAGCTTAGATGATAAGTAGCATTGGTTGTGTTTGTGTGTGGCAGGGGGATAGCGTGTGTGTGACTGCGCTGGTGATTTGCAAGTGAGCAAGCACGCATTAGCAAATGAACATAATCATGCTAATTAGCGCTACAGCGATTGGTTAAATACTCAGGTCAATCACTAAAGGGAAATCCACGTCTGGATAGAGGCGGTCGAGTGAGGCAGTGCAATGGAATAAGCACAATTTCTAAGAAAGTTTTAGGAAAATTTTACATTCATTTCTTTACATTTTTATATAGATATATTGATTTTCACACCAAATTTGGAGCAATAATATTGTCCCCTTGCTTTGTAATGAGATACAAAGATGTAACATAATCCATAAGTAGGGTAACATCTCCCTAATTTACTTTTATTATCTAATATGCTTCATTGTCTTGGAGCATCGAACATAACCTTTCTGTGTTTTCAGACTCCCATTCATTTCTATGGCATTCGCTGCCTCAAGCTCAAGCTCAAGGTGGCTATTCAAACAATAAGTACCCTGCGTCGGAATAGACGTGAGCGTACCTGTTGAATGTTTGATAAATTGGCAAGAGAGTCATAGAGTTGAATGTGATGGCGGATCATCAGTATTCCGCTCGAATAACACAAGCATCGATCTGCTTTGGATTGATAACGCGGGAGCGTATATTACGTCACACATTTCAACATTTGATGATCGTGACGCCTTGTTAACTGCGGCGGATCAATTTAGATATGCCTTTGAACAAAGGATTTCAAGAGAATTAAGTAAACTATATAATAGAAGTAAATTGGAAAGTTGTTTAAAATTGCATACTCTTTCGAAATCATGAAAGAAAAAATGTGGGTTTCATATCCAGAGGTTGTCTTTGGGAAATAGACGTATGAGTGCTGCCAGCATTGCTGCAGAGATTGAAGGGGTGGGGGGTCAGCCTGTCAGTGCTCAGATCATATGCTGTGCACTGCATCAAATTGGTCTGCATGGCTGTCATCCCAGAAGGAAGCCTCTTCTAAAGATGATGCACAAGAAAGCCCGCAAACAGTTTGCTGAAGACAAGCAGACTAAGGACATGGATTACTGGAACCATGTCCTGTGGTCTGATAAGACCAAGATAAACTTATTTGGTTAAGATGGTGTCAAGCGTGTGTGGCGGCAACCAGGTGAGGAGTACAAAGACAAGTGTGTCTTGCCTACAGTCAAGCATGGTGGTGGGAGTGGCATGGTCTGGGCCTGCATGAGTGGTGCCAGCTCTGGGGAGCTACAGTTCATTGAGGGAAACATGAACTGTGACATACTGAAGCAGAGCATGATCCCCTCCCTTCAGGGCCTGGGCCGCAGGGCAGTATTCCAACATGATAACGACCCCAAACACACCTCCAAGACGACCACTGCCTTACTAAAGAAGCTGAGGATAAAGGTGATGGACTGTCCAAGCCTGTCTCCAAACCTAAACCCTATTCAGCATCTGTGGGGCATCCTCAAACAGAAGGTGGGGGAGCGAGCGCAAGGTCTCTAACATCCACCAGCTCAGTGATGTCACCATGGAGGAGTGGAAGAGGACTCCAGTGCAACCTGTGAAGCTCTGGTGAACTCCTTACCCAAGAGGGCTAAGGTAGTGCTGAAAAATAATGGTGGCCACACAAAATATTTACACTTTGGGCCCAATTTGGACATTTTCACTTAGGGGTGTACTCAATTTTGTTGCCAACGGTTTAGACATGAAAAGATATAATAAAATATTTAAAAAAATGTGAGGGGTGTACTCACTTTTGTTATATACTGTATGTATATATATATATATATATATATATATATATATATATATATATATCATCATCATCAAAAAAAGAAAGGCACTCTCCGGATTTAAGAAGGGGCAATCTCCTTAATCCCTTGTGACACAACCTCTTCTTAAATCCGGAGAGTGCCTTCCTGATTTTTTGATGCATACAAGTTTCTCTAGTGCACCCCGGTTCAGTAAAAGTAATCGTGAGTGCTAGTCCTGGCAGGGTTTATATATATATATATATATATATATATATATACATATACAGTCATGGCCAAAAATATTGGCACCCCTGCATTTTGTGATGCTCCTGTAATTTGTAATTAAACTCACCTTTATCAATTAAAAGGTGCTGACAATATAGAAATCACACCGTCAACCAGTTGAAATGGTGAACAATTGACTCAACCTTTCTGTTGTGTGTCTCTGTGTGCCACACTGAGCATGGAGAAGAAAAAGAATTGTCTTAGGATTTGTGAGCAAAAAAATGTGGAAAAGCATGGACAGTCTCAAAGTTATAAGTCCATCTCCAGAGATAGAGATCTTCCTGTGTCCACTGTGCGCAACATTGTCAAGAAGTTTATAGCCTATGGCACAGTAGCTAATCTCCCTGGACATGGATGAAAAATTGCAACAAAGGATTGTTTGAATGGAGGATAAAGAACCTCAATAAACTTCCAGACAAATTCAAGCTGACCTTCAGGCACAGAGTACAAATGTGTCAGCTCGCACTATACGTCGCCATCTGAATGAAAAGAGACGCTATGGTAGGAGACCCAGGAGGAACCCACTGCTGACACAGAAACATAAAAAATCCAGATTGGAGTGTGCCAAAACTTACTTGAGGAAGCCAAAATCCTTTTGGGAGAATGTGCTGTGGACAGACAAAACAAAAATACAGCTTTTTGGTAAAGCCCATCATTCTGCTGTTTTCAGAAAAAGAAATTAGACTTTTAAAGGAAAGAATACAGTCCCTACAGTCAAACACAGTGAAGGTTCACTGATGTTTTAGGGTTGTTTTGCTGCTTCAGGCACTGGGTGTCTTGACTGTGTGCATGGCATAATGAAATCTGAAGACTACCAAAGAATTATGCGGTGCAATGTAGGGCCCAGTGTCAGAAAGTTGGGTCTCTGTCAGAGGTCATGGGTCTTACAGCAGGACAATGACCCAAAGCACACATCAAAAAGCACCCAGAAATGGTTTAAGACAAAGCGCTGGAGAGTACTGAACTGGCCAGCAATGAGTCCAGATCTCAACTTCATAGAGCACCTGTGGAGAGATCTCAAAACAGCAGTTGGGAAAAGGAACCCAATCTGAGAGACCTGAAGCAGTTGGTGAAAGAAGAGTGGTCCAAAATTCCAATAGAGAGATGTAAGAAACTCATTGATGTTACTTTACAGGAAGCAATTGATTTCAGGTATTGTTTCCAAATATTAAATTGAGGGTGCCAATAATTTTGTCCAGTCCATTTTTGGAGTTTTGCATGGAATGTGTCAGATTTGACTTTTTTTTCTCCACTTTTTGTATCATACCAATACAAACAAAATAAATAAACATGGGGATGAATAAACATTTGTAAATGCAAACTGTGTATATATATATATATATATATATATATATTCTATGATTAATTGTTTCTTAATAAAATTCTTCCATTCATTTTCGTTTTGGGCTTCTGCTAATTTTTCCATTTCCTGAATGTTATATTTCTTGCGGCTAAGATATCCATATTTATACATTTTCCATTCTTGACCTGCCTCTTAACTATCACACAAAAACAGTATTTGCTCTTATACAAGATGGAAAGTTTTATTCAAAGATTTACTGAACCAGAATTCCAGTTTAGGCCAAAATTGTCTGATTATAGGGCAATTCCATATAAAATGGATTAAATCTGCTGCATAGTAACTGCCCTTCTGACATTTATTGAACTGTATATTTCCCCATGCAGCTCCTTTTTAGGGGTAAAATATATTCTATAAATAAGTTTCAGATGTGACTCCCTCCAAGTTACAGACAGTATAGTTTTCTCTGCCTTTTTAATGGAACTCCTTATTGGGGTAGATTTACTAAGCAGCAGATGCTGCTGCCTACCCCTGTACTTTACTGCTAGCTGGAAATGTAAGTTAAGAAGCAGCGGTCATAAGACCGCTGCTCCTTAACTCGTCCGCCACCTCTGAGGGGGCAGACAGCAATCAGCCCGATCGTATACAGTTGGGTTGATTGACAACCCCTGCTAGCCGCCGATTGGCCGCGAATGTGCAGGGGGCAGCATTGCACAGGCATTTAATTAGAAATGCTTGTGCAATGATAAATGCCGAAAGCGTATGCTGTCTGCATTTATCAATGTGTTGCGGACATGATCTGCGTTCGCCCACACATTAATAAATCTACCCCATAGTCTCTACGTCTACCTCTTTACAACTTATATAAGGGGTCCTCCAGACCGGCACAAGTCTTTATCCAGGTAGGAAAAATCCTATTGGCTGATGCAATCAGCCAATAGAATTGAAGTTCAATCCTATTGGCTGATCCAATCAGCCAATAGGATTGAGCTTGCATTCTATTGGCTGTTCCAATCAGCCAATAGAATGCGAGCTCAATCCTATTGGCTGATTGCATCAGCCAATAGGATTTTTCCTACCTTAATTCCGATTGGCTGATAGAATTCCATCAGCCAATCGGAATTGAAGGGACGCCAACTTGGATGACGTCACTTAAAGGTACCGTCATTTAGTCATCGGATGTCGTTGGAAGAGGATGCTCCGCGTCGGCTGTCTTGAAGATGGACCCGCTCCGCTCCGGATGGATGAAGATAGAAGATGCCACCTGGATAAAGACTTGTGCCGGTCTGGAGGACCTCTTCTGCCCGGATAGGATGAAGACTTCTGCCGTCTGGAGGATTACTTCTGCCCGGTTGGGTGAAGACGTCTCAAGGTAGGGTGATCTTCAAGGGGTTAGTGTTAGGTTTTATTAAGGGGGGATTGGGTGGGTTTTAGAGTAGGGTTGGGTGTGTGGGTGGTGGGTTTTAATGTTGGGGGGGTATTGTATTTTTTTACAGATAAAAGAGCTGATTACTTTGGGGCAATGTCCCGCAAAAGGCCCTTTTAAGGGCTATTTGTAATTTAGTATAGGGTAGGGATTTTTTTTTATTTTGGGGGGCTTTTTTATTTTATTAGGGGGATTAGATTAGGTGTGATTAGTTTTAAAAACTTGTAATTATTTTATTATTTTCTGTAATTTAGTGGGGAGTTTTCGTACTTTCGTTTATTTAATTTAATTGTAATTAATTGTAGTTAATTTAGGTAATTAGATTAATTATAGTGTAGTGTTAGGTGCAATTGTAACTTAGGTTAGGTTTTATTTTACAGGTAAATTTGTACTTATTTTAGCTAGATAGTTATTAAATAGTTAATATCTATTTAATAACTATTGTACCTAGTTAAAATAAATACAAAGTTGCCTGTAAAATAAACCCTAAGATGGCTACAATGCAATTATTAGTTATATTGTAGCTAGCTTAGGATATATTTTATAGGTAAGTATTTAGTTTTAAATAGGAATAATTTAGTTAATTGTAGTAATTTTATTTAGATTTATTTACATTATATTTAAGTTAGGGGGGTGTTAGGGTTAGGTTAAGGGGTTATTACATTTAACATAGTGGCTGCGACTTTGGGGGGCGGCAGATTAGGGGTTAATAAATGTAGGTAGGTGTCGGCGATGTTAGGGATGGCAGATTAGGGGTTAATAAAATGTAACTAGTGTTTGCGAGGCGGGAGTGCGGTGGTTTAGGGGTTAATATATTTATTAAAGTGGCGGCGATGTCCGGTCGGCAGATTAGGGGTTCAAATTTTTATTTAAGTGTTTGCGATGTGGGGGGGGGCCTCGGTTTAGGGGTTAATAGGTAGTTTATGGGTGTTAGTTTACTTTTTAGGATTTTAGTTAAGAGTTTTATGTTACGGTGTTAGCCCATAAAATTCTTAACTACTGACTTTTAAATGTGGTACGAGTCTTGACAGGAGAGGGTGTACCGCTCACTTTTTCCAAGACTCGTAATACCAGCGTTAGGAAAATCCCATTGAAAATATGGGATACGCAATTGACGTAAATGGATTTGCGGTATGTTCGAGTCGCGGAAAAAAATTGAGCGGTACACCTGTACCTGCCAGACTCGTAATACCAGCGGGCGTTAAAAAGCAGCATTGGGACCTCTCAACGCTACTTTTTAAGGGTAACACAAGACTCGTAATCTAGGCGATAGTATGTAAAGATATTTATTTCTAAAAAAAAATTAAAAAATCTAACAATAAATCGATATTCATTTTGGAATTCATCAAAAATGAAAATCTGTAAAAAAAAATATATATATATTAGAAACTGAAATCAATTATGTTATTTAATGAACACATGAATAAACAAATATTCGTTAAATCTAATAATTGTAAATTCATCTTCTGTTTATGCTCTAACATGTATTGTTTGTTTTGAAATTAAAGCCAGGTTCAGACTGGAGATCTAGATCTATATCTATCTATACATAATTTTTAATTAATCACATTAAATTGTCTAATCAAGAGTTGACTTACATATTAACATTTAAAATTTGACAAAATAATGGCTAATATCAAATTTTGTTCAAATATTTCTAATTATTCTATTGTATGAGGGACATAATTGAATGTAATATTTCCTGTCCCTTCAAAAACTAATATACCTAAATGTCAACTAGGAAATGTATCCCTTTATCTGTATGATTGATCACAATCTGAGTCCTCTCTAGCACAAAGTAGGGGGAATGTATATTAAATAAACGTTTTTAAAAAAAAAATAGGACATGGTGAAAATTGATAGACACATTCAATATATTATGAACTATTTTCCAATTATTCCTCATATGATTCTTAATAGCATGCATTGTGCAAACTAACATAAATGTACAGTCTTTAAAAGTCTATTCTATTGAAAATATCAGTTTATCTTCATTATGTGTCATATTCATCACTTTCCAAATAGTGGATTGTGAAATAACATCTAAAAGAAAAGAGGAAACATACGTGTTTCTTATTGGATGTAGCCTGCATCCCCAGTCTTATTCTATAGAATTGTGTACACTTACCATGTGAACGTGTCTTTGTATGTTTTTCAAAGTCAGCACAGTTAAAAGACAATGCCACAGACAGGATCACATAGGTATTCTTCACTTTCAGTCTGGTATTCTTCACTTTCAGTCTGTAGATGAAGTCAATCTCCCTCATGGAAAATAAAAAGTGTAAATCCAATGTCTTATAAAATGGTACATAGTTCTGCATCCCTCCCCTAACACTACCTGCTTCCTAAATTGTTTTTAGCAATAGCTTACCAAGTGTATGTAGCCTCTTGTGTTATGTTCTAACAATACACTGTGAAGCTGACTCACATACATTGTCCATACTTAACCTCTGATGTATGACTTTGTCAATTCTAATGTGCATCAGAGTATCCCTTTATCTGCTATCTGTGGCATTTTTCCCTTTCAGAATATCTAAAATCTAATAATGTCTAAACGAAATACTACAGGTAAACTAATTGTATGCCATATGATGGATCAATGGGCAAATCCCCCCCCCAGTCTAGGTCCATACATTGTGTATACTTACCACCTGATGTTGTCTTTAAAAATCAGGTGGCAAAGTCATTACAGGAGCCAATGCCAGAATCATATGATATACAAATTACCTATGATAATTAAAATATATTTTAGATTTTTCTATAATCATTTCTTGAACAATCCTAACATGTTCGCACTATTCTACTTTCATTTAATTCAAAGTCCCACATATTCACAATGCTCCTATATAACGTATAGTATTCACCGTCTGAAATGGCGGTTGATGATATTGGCTCTGACATTGACCCTCTCATCCTGGAATAGCCCCTCTAGAACTGGCTCGTCCTCCTCATCTTGGAGGAGGTCATGGGCGCCTGGATGGCCTGCAGCACCCCAGCCCACTGAGCAATGTTATGAAGGACGCTGCAAGCTGTAACGATCTTCGCCACCTTACCAGGGCTGTATTGGAGGGCTCCTCCCGACCTATCCAGGCATCATAACCACATTTTGAGGAGCTTAAACAACCGCTCCACTACAGCCCTGGTCCTCTTGTACGACAGATTATAGCGCACCTGGGCCTCGTCAACTGGGTTACGCAAGAGCCAAGGCCGGCTCATGTAACCCGAATCACCTATTATAATGAACATTACAAAATGTCAATATTACCAATATCTTAAAAATTATGATATGAAAATACATTTCAATAAAGTGATACAATGCAATTGTGTATACGAAAATCGCCTAAACTAAACATTTGCTGAAAGAGACAAATAAATGGTTAAATTTCATCCTTTATCTGCACATTTAAGCTATGATCTGCTACATATGCGTTTTTCACTAAAACTAGACATTTGCTGAAGGAGACAAATAAATGGGTAAATTGCATCCTATATCTGCACATATAAGCTATGACCTGCTACATATCTGTTTGGAGCTAAAAATAGACATTTGCTGAAAGAGACAAATAAATGGTTAAAGCACATCCTATGAGGCCTATTTATCATATGTCTGTCGGACCTGATCTGACAGTGCGGATCAGGTCCGACAGACATCGCTGAATGCGGAGAGCAATACACTCTCCGTATGCATCATTGCACCAGCAGCTCTTGTGAGCTGCTGGTGCAACGCCGCCCCCTGCAGACTCGCGGCCAATCGGCCACCAGCAGGGGGTGTCAATCAACCCGATCGTACTCAATCGGGTTGAATTCCGGCGATTCCTGTCCGCCTCATCAGACAGGGTTATGGAGCGTGTTTCTGGCGAGCCTGCTTAATAGAGCTTAATAGATAGGCCCCTATAGCTGCACATTTAAGCTATGACCTGCTACATATGTGTTTTTTGCTAAAACTAGACATTTGCTGAAGGAAACAAATAAATGGTTAAATTGCATCCTATATCTGCACATTTAAGCTATGACCTGCTACATATCTGCTTGGAGCTAAAACTAGACATTTGCTGAAAGAGACAAATAAATGGTTAAAGCGCATCCTATAGCTGCATATTTAAGCTATGACCTGCTACATATGCGTTTTTCGCTAAAACTAGACATTTGCTGAAGGAGACAAATAAATGGTTAAATTGCATCCTATATCTGCACATTTAAGCTATGACCTGCTACATATCTGTTTGGAGCTAAAACTAGACATTTGCTGAAGGAGACAAATAAATGGTTAAATCGCATCCTATATCTGCACATTTAAGCTATGACCTGCTACATATCTGTTTGGAGCTAAAACTAGACATTTGCTGAAAGAGGCAAATAAATGGCTAAATAGCATCCTATATCTGCACATTTAAGCTATGGCCTGCTACATATCTGTTTGGTACTAAAACTAGACATTTGCTGTAAGAGACAAATAAATGGTTAAAGTGCATCCTATAGCGGCACATTAAAGCTATGACCTGCTACATATGCGTTTTTCGCTAAAATTAGACATTTGCTGAAGGAGACAAATAAATGGTTAAATCGCATCCTATATCTGCACATTTAAGCTATGACCTGCTACATATGCATTTTTCGCTAAAAATAGACATTTGCTGAGACAAATAAATGGTTAAATTGCATCCTATATCTGCACATTTAAGCTATGACCTGCTACATATCTGTTTGTTTCTAAAACTAGACATTTGTTGAAAGAGACAAATAAATGGTTAAAGCGCATCCTATAGCTGCACATTTTGCACATTACACAAACACAACTGTTTTTGAACATTACAGTGGCAATTGTCGAACTACTTAACCATGCTGTGCACAAGTACTCACCAACAAACCACCCATGGGGAAACTGTCTGTTCTCAAACTGTCGCCACAGTGACGACTGCCTGAGGATTTGGGCATCATGACAAGCCCCACCGAAATTCGCACGCACCTGCATAATCCTCATCCGTGCATCACAAACGAACTGCACGTTGAGACTATGAAAGTGTTTGCAATTTCGGTAGTGGATCTCTTTTCCTAGAGCATGCAGCGCAATGTGGGTGCAATCTATTGCTCCCAAGACACTGGGCATTTGAGCTATTGCATAGAATTCACTCTTGAGTCTCCTCCAATCATCATCATTTTGAGGGAATCCTATGTAAAGCTTACAAACTCGTACCATGGCGTTCCGAAAATTGTCAAAAACCACAGAGAAGGTACCCTGGGACAACCCACAGAGAAGGTACCCTGGGACAACCTCTGAGGATTGAAAATTTCCGGAGGCCAGGACATGTATGCAGCATAGCATCTTGGTCATTCCAGGGATTGCAGTCCGCATACATTTACGTGGCTCCAGATGAGGTTTAAGTACTTTGTAAAGGCCCATGAGTTGCTCTCGATTGAGCCTATACTTGTCATAAACCTTGAAGTCGCTCATGTTCTCAAAAGTGGGCCTCACCCTTTCAACACGAGGACCTCTGATCAGACGTTCCCCACGCCTCTCTTGGAGACGCCGAGCCTACCTGATTCTGTTGTACAAAACTTGTCCAACAGCACCTACACAAGCTAACTGCGGATCATCCATATTTGCCAAGCAGCACAAAGCCAAACAGCAGAGCAAACGCACAAGGAGTAACAAGGTGTTCACAAACACAAAAACAATTTGATACAATGTTGATCACCAGGGACGCTTTGGACATGTTGTTTGGGGGATTTATAGTGCAAAATGTCCAATGGTAGCGTGTTCGTAATGATTGCTGATTGTATCCACTTGATTGTATGTGAGCGGCACGAATGCTTTCAAAGTGGGCGTTTTTTTAGGCGTTTGCTAAAATTTTATTTTCCCCCAATAAATCGTAATGTGAAAGTGTAAAATGTAACATATACAGTGCATCTTCGTGATGTTTGTTCATATGCGTAACAAATACTTAGTAAACGCGATCTTATATTATAAACCACACATCCACGCTAACATGATTGAAAGTGCATACTTGTGTATAATGTGTGCATAGACATGGCATAGAATCTGCTTGATCAATGTTGCTGCAATATTGTTGCAAAATGATAAAGTAACGGCTGACATCTATAATATTCTTTATATAAGTGGTTGGTCAGATCTCAATATTTTACGTGTCCCATTGAAACCGCAATAATAATGAAGATCTTCCGGCTGACATCTATAATATTATATCATTGTCGAGATCTCAATATTTTACGCGTCCCATTAAAATTGCAATAATAATGAAGATCTTTCAACCTCTCTTCTACGTATGTAATATTGTAGTATTGAGGGAGAAACTGATGATAGGGGCGGTACAGTCCTAATGCTGTAATCTGTATGGTTGAAGCTTCAAATGATTTCATAATATTAGCAACATGCCTGTCTAGCTTGCAAATCTTCGTTCTCTTGTTGTATTTTGCAACATTCTTCTTGTGTGATAATTAAAAAGATAAATGTGTGCTTTGTTGTGTGATGTGTGTTATGTACATATACAGTATGTATGTATTGTAATTCTCTCCCACATCTGTTCATTTATATAAAGCAGTATAGCATTATTGTTACTTCCAAAAAAACGACAACTATAATATTTTCTAAGGATATCTCATAATTATACTGAATTCCTAATGTTATATTATGTTTAAATTGTTATGTTAAAGGGACACTAAAGCCATAATTTCTCTTTCCGAATTGAGAGAGAATCCAATGTTAACCAACCTTCCAATGTACTTGTATGATGTGAATGTGTTCATTGTTTCTATATCGTTTGTTGAGTAAAAATTCTTGAAACCAATTTCGTATTGGTGATGATAGAATTGATGGGGATTTATAGTTGATGTAATGTCATTTTGTAAAATAATTTGATGTTGTAGTGATGTCCACACAAGTAAAACCAGTGTCAAATAGTATATTTCTTGATCTATTTGTCATAGCGGGACCAATGCAAGAATGAATGAATTAGCGCCACAATTCTAACGCTGCTTTTACGAGTTTTAAGGATAAAAATCTCTCATGCATTACGGAAATCTGCCGGTCGCATGCACGAGCACGTATTCCCCATAGAAGTCAATGGAGGTGAGAAATTTCATGAAAAAAAACTTCCAACACTTGTGTTGAGCGTAAAGTGAGTGACGTCATGTCCTTCTGTGAAAAAGTACCTAAATCGTGTTAATTTCATACTTAAAATATGTTTTGTGCACGTAATGTGCTGTATATTGTTTGTATGTATCTAATTCTGTATGTATGGGATGATATTTGTACGTAGATTTAGCTATATGAGTGTATGTTCATGTATGTCTATGTAAGTCAATGTGAAATTGTTTTTTGTGCCTTTTTTTTCTAACACCCGAGATCTTGTATCTTTTATCCGTTATATTTCTTTTTCAAAATACATTCTGAAAAAAATTAAAATTGTTGAGTGTTTGTATGAGTGTAAGTGTACTTTGTCTAATATTTTTGAAGCGATTCCTGAATGTTTTTGGTAACGATCTATCAATAACTACTGGTCTGGGAGAGCGTTCTGGGTTTGAGCGAATAGCAGCGTTAGGGAAAATGAGGCATTATGGCCCGTAACTATGCTATTTGAGTCATAACGCAAAACTCGTGATCTAGCTGTTAGTGAAATAAATCTTCATGTAACTTACTGACACAGCTTTCTTCAAAGTCAAATGCAGTGGGAGATTAAAAGGTAGCGTTTATTGGGAAAATACAGATCTGGATGGCATCAGTATTGATCAATAAATGGCAACGGATTGTAACAACTTCTTCTTTGGCTTCTGAAGATGAGACTGAGCTCACGCATCTGAGAAATACGTCATAGTGAAGGGTGTTATGCTGTAAGGCCTGGTTTCTCAACAGCCGGGCCGTGGCCCAGTACCGGGCCGTGATAGCCCTGATGGTGGGCCCCGACCTGTCATGCCCCCACTGCACACTCTTACCCCACTGCACACCAGGGGCAGACTGATACCAATCAAGGCCAAAGGAACACTGTCTCACACTAACCAAAATGTATTCAATTTTATGCAACTGAACATGGTAGCCTCCCTGCCCTGCCCCCAACAGGCTCCTCAACCTCCAGAGCCAGGACCTCCAACATTAAGGACCAGAGAAAGGGCACCCAACCCCCCAGGCCAGACCCCACACTCCATGGCCCTCACAGCAACAGACCCCCACGAGGGCCCCCACTAAACCCACACTTTTTTTGCTTAGTTACTGATAGGGCAACTGAAAACTCCAGCTTAAGGAATGCACCAGGATCCGTGGAGATGCCATTTGTGGGCCCCCCTACTTGCCTGTCCCTCGGCCCAGGTCCTATTTGCCTGGCTGATCAGCCTGCCCCTGCTGATATAGATATAGATATATATATATATATACATATATATATATATATATATATATATATATATATATATAAAACAACCGGGCCCTGGACATGTCTAGCTAAAATTTACCGGGCCTTGAGGTCACTTTGGTTGAGAACCACTGCTGTAAGGACTTTGGCTACTATACGGATACATTGTTACAATCCGTTGCCATCCTGCTAAGTAACAAAGTGTAACTTGTAAATGGTAACAATTTTGCACTGTAAACCCGAATGACTAATATTTCCAAAGTGTATTTTTGCTTATAACAATTTTATACATATTTTAAATAAAAAAACCTTGATTGGAAGCGGTTCCGGTTTGGTTCGTTAAGGCTTTACCTGATAGCCAAAAGATTCAGGCCTGTGCTGAAAGTGGAGCTTGATATTAGCTCCCAGAAAGTGTGAGTAATATTCCAAGTATCGATTCCATAAAATTGGGTGTATAAACAATATCACACTATTATCTTATTTCTTTCCCTTAGAGATCCGGGAGTTTGTGAACAAAAATCCAGATACAAACCCAGCTGATCCTGACAGCTTTGTACTCAGGACTGCCTTTATACCTGAGCTGGTGATAGCTCAGGCATATGTGAGTAGCCATTTGCACATGCTATTTTAATTATCACTGTATAAACAATATTACACTATGTTTTGTTTTTCTTCTTTTCTGAGGACCTGAGGATCACCTACTTGATATCCTTTTTATATCACGTGTACTTTCAGTCTCTTGTTGTAAAAAGCAATATGAAAAGCATGTGATAAGAAGCAGCCCTCAAGGGCTTAGAAATTAACATATGAGCCTACCTAGGTTTAGTTTCAACTAAGAATACCAAGAGAACAAAGCAAATTTGATGATAAAAGTAAATTGGAAAGTTGATTAAAATTACAAGTCCTATCTGAATAATGAAAGTTTAATTTTGACTAGACTGTTATTTTAAGTGTGTTTCCTGTATGAAGGCTATATCAACTCTTAAATCTCTATGGTGTTTGATTATAGCTCTTCTTTTTATAGGAGACTACTGTTAAAGCCCGTGTACACGGACCAACATGTTTAAGGAAAGAAATATACCTATCCCTCTATCCCTATCCCTATCCATCTATCCATCTATTCCTCTCCCTCTATACTTCACCCTCTATCCCTAATCCCTATCCCCCCTATCCCTCTATCCATCTTTCCCTTTCCCACTATCCATCTCCTTCTATCCTTATCTCTCTATCCATATCCCTCTATCCCTAATCCCTATCCCTCTATCCCTATATCCCTATCCATCTATCCCTATCCCTCTATCTCTATCCATCTATTCCTCTCCCTCTATCCTTCACCCTCTATCCCTAATCCCTATCCCTCTATCCATCTATCCCTCTATCCCTATCCCTCTATCCATCTATCCCTCTATCCCTATCCCTCTATCCATATCCCTCTATCCCTATCCATCTATCCCTCTATCCCTATCCCTCTATCCCTACCCATCTATCCATCTATTCCTCTCCCTCTATCCTTCACCCTCTATCCCTAATCCCTATCCCTCCTATCCCTCTATCAATCTTTCCATTTCCCACTATCCCTCTCCTTCTATCCTTATCCCTCTATCCATATCCCTCTATCCCTAATCTCTATCCCTCTATCTTTATTTTTCTGCAATGTAGGATCCCCTAACCCTCCAACCTCCCTGATCCCCCCTCAAACAGCTCTCTAACCCTTTCCCTCTAACTATTGCTGCCATCTTAGGTACTGGCAGTGGTCCTGCTGTGTGATCACCCTGCACTGTGTGTAACACATGGTGCTTACATTTCTTTGTGACTTGCTCTGGGGTTATTTAGCTCCCCTTAGCAGAAATAGCACAACTGCACCTTAAATGGGTGAGACTCTGTGACAGAGGAGGATTCTCAGGCCCAAAGGCAACCATTTAACCCTTTATTTGATTTAATTTGCTTTCATTAACCAAAGTGTATAGATTATATACATATAAATACAGTGTGTGTATGTATATATATATATATATATATATATATATATGGTCTATGATTAAGGCAGGAAGCTGAAACGCGTAAGACAGATGATCCACCTGTAGTCTTACCTTTCTTTTTGCTGTTAGTCTATAAGATGTTGCAATGATGTTTTTATACTGTCACTGTTTTTCAATAAATTCACTTGGATTTTGAGCCGCTTTTGCATTTTTGGATTCTATCTATCTATCTATCTATCTATCTATCTATCTATCTCTCTCTCTCTCTCTCTATATATATATATATATATATATATATATATATATATATATATATATATTGTGAGGGAGGGTGAAAGTCTTGGTGAGTTCCCATACTTTTTTGTAGGACTTGAGCCCTGCATCCCTCCCTGTCCCTTTTTGTTTTCTGTAGTGTAGCTGCCCCATCCCTCCCTGTCCTTTTTTTTGTAGCAACCTCTTTTCTGTAGTGTAGCTGCCCCATCCCTCCCTGTCTCTTTTTTTTCTGTAGCAACCTCTTTTCTGTAGTGTAGCTGCCTCATCCCTCCCTGTCCCTTTTTTTCTGTAGCAACCCCTTTTCTGTAGTGTAGCTGCCATATCCCTCCCTGTCCCTGTTTAATGTAGCAACCCCTTTTCTGTAGTGTAGCTTCCCCATCCCTCCCTGTCCCTTTTTTTCTGTAGCAACCTCTTTTCTGTAGTGTAGCTGCCCCATCCCTCCCTGACCCTTTTTTTCAGTAGCAACCCCTTTTCTGTAGTGTAGCTGCCCCATCCCTCCCTGTCCCTTTTTTTCCTGTAGCAACCCCTTTTCTGTAGTGTAGCTGCCACATCCCTCCCTGTCCCTGTTTAATGTAGCAACCCCTTTTCTGTAGTGTAGCTGCTCCATCCCTTCCTGTCCCTTTTTTTCTATAGCATCCCCTTCTCTGTAGTGTAGCTGCCCTATCCCTCCCTGTCTGTTTTTTGTCTGTAGCAAACCCTTTTCTGTAGTGTAGCTGCCCCATCCCTCCCTGTCCCTTTTTATGTAGTAACCCCTTTTCTGTAGTGTAGCTGCCCCATCCCTCCCTGTCCCTTTTTGTCTGTAGCAACCCCTTTTCTGTATTGTAGCTGCCCCATCCCTCCCTGTCCCTTTTTTTCTGAAGCAACCCCTATTCTTTAGTGTAGCTGCCCCATCCCTCCCTGTCCCTTTTTTTCTGTAGCAACCCCTTTTCTGTAGTGTAGCTGCCCCATCCCTCCTTGTCCCTTTTTTTTTTTTCAAAAGAGCTTTATTAAAGATTTAGAATTTGCAATCTGGTAATAAACAGAAATATTAACTTTTACATTAACATTTTTAAAAATTTTCAGTGAAAGACTGTTTATGGGAATGCCCCCATATTATTATATATTAGTTGTCCAGGTTTAGAATGATTGCGTGGTTTAATCACTGATAGTCCTGCTGATCTGCGTAAATGTCTTTCCAGCCTTGCTAAGTGGACATATTATTGATATAGTCTATGAATTTAGGTTTCTAATTAACATTTCTTCCTCAAGTCATTACAAGAACTTGAACATTGCAAGATTTTGACAAGTGAACAATCAATTATACTAGACAATGAAAATAGCACACACACACAAAAGGAAGGGGTGGTGGGAAGGGGCATTGTGGAGTGGTAGGGGGTCTGTCACATCCCTCCCCTCTCATCTCATTGATCCTAAATGACAATTCCTCTCTATGTTCTGTTATGCCAGATGTAAAGCATCTGCTCGTGTATATCTACCTTCCCTAGTTTGCGGTAATGATATCTTTCCAATTGTAATATTAGTGTGACTCTCTGTTCCCAGTCAGTTTTGGTTGGGGGCATAGGATTTTTCCAATTTTTGGAAATCAGTCCTTTAGCACTAGTCAGCATCAGTATCATTAATGAAGCCATTGCCTCATGTTTAATTTTTGGGAGATTATGCATCATCACATACATGGGTCGTTAGGTATTGTTACTTCTAGGATTTTATCCATAGTTTCCAGTACCTCACTCCAGTATGCCTCAATCTTGTTACAGTACCACCATATATGTAGCATTGTGCCTTCACATCCACATCCCCTCTAACACTAATTGTTGGCTTGAGGGTATATGTGTCTAAGTCGTGCGGGGGTCAGGTACCACCTGCTTATGAATTTGTAATGTGACTCTTGTATACGAGCTGAGACAGAAATCCTCTTGACTGTATCAAATATATGTAGCCAGTCAGTGATCGAGAGATCTTTCCCAAATTCTCTGTGCCAGCTGCGAGTGTAATTTGGTAAATGATTTGGGCCCGTCACTAAAAGCATATTATATATAAGTGAGATGGTGTGTCTTGGAGGTGCTTGATGTATACAGAGTCCCTCATAGGGTGTTGGCTCCCTAAAAAAAGAATGTCTGTGTCGATGTGTGGTTATATAGTGCTGGAGTTGATGGTACACAATCCATGGTCTGGAATTTGGCCCTCTAGTAAAAATGTACCCTTGTCTGTGATGGTTTGTTCTGTGTAGCCTCGTAGACTGTACCTTCTAGGCTGCGTATTATGTTTTATTTTGTAGGAGAGTTCCGGATTCTCTACCAATGGCACTAATGGAGAAAACATGGTAGAAATATTTGTATTTGTTGATATTATTTTCTCCCATTCTCTAAAAATTTCTGCTAGCAGAGGGTAGCTTTGTATTTGTTATGGTCTGGATTTAGCTGATATCCAGACCAATGTGCCCATATTACCCCTTCCTAGAATTATCGCAGATATATCTACCCAATCTTTGTGTTTGGAGTTATGGCTTGTCTGTAGTATAAGAGGTTGGGTATCCCCGATCCCCCGCGATGTCTGGGCATGTATAATGTTTGCTTATTAATTCTCGGTCTTATTCCTTGCCAAATTTATGTTTCTATTAGTTTTTATAGTCTCGGTATATATGTGTCTGGAAGGGGGATGGGTAATGCCTGAAACAGGAAAAGGAGCCTAGGGAGTACATTCATCTTAATTACTTCCACCCGTCCAAGCCATGAGATGGGTTTGTTCTTCCAGATGGAAAGGTTGTGTGCTATTTCCCTTTCCAACTTGATATAGTTGTCAGTGATCAATGCAGTGGGGGATGCCAATATATACACTCCTAGGTATTTTAAATTGTCTTTTTTAATTGTAAAGGGGCATAGAGATCGAAAGTTAGAGATATTGTCTTCTGTCAGGGAGATTGGTAGAAGTTCCGATTTAGCTATATTTATAATATTCAGTCAAGATTGAGGTAATCGATGTGTTTATGTCTGTGACAGTCAGTAGAAGGTTGTCCGCATACATAGCTAGCTTACACTCCTTGTGTTCTATCTGAACCCCTTTAATCAAGGGATTAGCTTGGATATTATTGGTTAAAGTTTCTATTGTGAGGGCAAAGAGGAGTGGGGAAAGGGGGCAACCCTGTCTCATGCCATTTGTTATTTGAAAAGAATCTGAGAGGGTGTTGTTAACTTTTATGCTGGCATTGGGTGTTGAATTTAAAGCAGAGACCATATTGATGAATTTTGTTTTGAATTTCATTGATGTCAGTGTGGCTTTCATAAAGGACCAGTCTACTCTATCAAAAGCCTTCTCGGCATCTGTTGATATTAGTTCTAATGGGATAGAGTTAGTTTTTGAGTAGGTGATAATTTGCTGATTTATTAAGGTATTATCTTTAGCTTCCCTGCCGGGGATAAATCCCACTTGATCAGGGGATATTAGATCTGAAAGGTATTTATTTACTCTTGTTGCTAAAATCTTGGCCAGTATTTTTACATCTGTATTTAACAAAGAGATGCGGTGGAAGTTTGTGGTTCTATCTGTGGGTTTTCCTGACTTTGGGAGCACTGTGATGTGTGCTTCTAGCATTGTCGACGGTAGCTTGCCTGAATCTGCCAGCTTGTTGTAGAGCTGGAGTAAGTGGGGTGCTAAAATAGGTGCATTTTTTTAAATAATATTTAGTGTTGTAGCCGTCTGGCCCTGGACACTTTCCTGTGAGAAGGTCCTTTATTACAGTTGTAATTTCCTCCATTGTGATTGGTGAATCTAAATAGTCTATTCCGTCCGCTGGTAATTCTTTTATTGTTGTGTTTTTTATATAGTCTAATGCTTCCTGTTCTTTATTTAGTCTGTGTTCCTGTGTATTTGTTGTGTCTGATGGTGGGTTTATATTATACAGGTCCTGGTAGTAATTTTTAAATGAGTTTGCTATGCTCTTGCTATCCGAATGGGTAGTCCCGCTGGAGTCCCGTATAGTGTGTACATATGTTTTGAGTTGTTGTCGCTTTAGCGCTCTCGCCAGCAATTTGCCTGCCTTGTCTCTTCCCTCAAAGTATTTTTGGTTAGTGATTAAAGCTAATCTCTGCTGTTCTTCCAGAAGGTGTGTTTTTAGATCTGATCGGGCCTTTGTGAGTAGATTTTCTATTTGTTGGTTAGTGGGTTATTATATTTGATTTCTAATTTTAAAATTTCACTGGCTAGTTCAGTATGTTTGACTCTGGCCTGCTTTTTGATTCTGACTTTATGTTTGATTAATATTCCTCTGATTATGCACTTATGCGCCTCCCATTGAATCAAAGTAGAGGTATCTCTGGTTGTGTTGTGCGTGAAGTATTCAGTTAGGGCTTTTTCAATGTCAATACTGATGATTGGGTCATCTATTAGTGTGCCTTCTATCATTCAGACATATGGTGTGAGAGGTGTTTCAGGCCAAAGCACTGGTGCGTGATCCACCCAGGTTGTGAGGAGAATAGTGCATGTTTTGATCATGGACAAGCTGTTGGAGTCAAAGAACAGGTAATCTATTCTTGAACATTTTTTGTGAGGGTGGGATTAGAATGTGTAATTTCTTCTTTCTGTATGGAGTAATCTCCATATGTCGTTTATGGCTAGTCCTTTCAGAGTAGTGTTAACCGATTTAATGATTCTGGAAGCTACAGAGGAGGTACCATCTGATGTGTCTATCGTTGGATTTAATGGTAGATTAAAGTCTCCTCCGAGTAGGAGGGTGCCCTTAGCTTTTTCTAATATAATGTTTGAGACTTTTTTGATAAAGTGATGCTGACCAGTGTTTGGGAAGTAAACATTAATTATTGTAATGGGCCTGTTGTAGAGTGTTCCCGTTAGTAAAATATATCTTTCTTTCGTGTCCCATATAGTTTCATGTAGTTTCAAAAGTAAAGAGCAGTGTATCAAAACACCCACCCCATTATGTTTCTGTGGACCAGAAGCAAAATACACTTGTGGGAATTGCCGATTAAGCCACTTAGGCTCCCTGCTGCACTTGAAATATGTCTCTTGTATCAGTATAATGTCGCATTTTTGCTTTTGAAAATCTTTTAATGCGATTGATCATTTGCCTGGGCTGTTAAGGCCCTTGGAATTTATAGTTTGTGATCATTTACACAGTTTGGTGTTCTCGCCATTGTACACGAGTACTTTTTCCCGATGTTATAGGTTAGATGAGTTGCAGCTAGCAAGGTGTGAGATGAAAGTAAAGGTACGTAGTTAGATAGGAGAGAGAAAATAAATAAATACATTAGTGTGCAATTAGTGAATGTTAATATTTAGGTGCACTTAGGTGTTAATGTACTCCTTTGCGTTAAATAAATGATGTATTACTTGAGGTTCTGCTTTATATTGTGTACCTTATTAGTCTTAGGTCAGATAACTTAAACAAGTTGGGAGTAGTAAGGATGATATCCCTGTTGTGTGTCAGGCTTTGTAATTGCTGTGTAATTGTAAGTTGGTAGATCGCCTTGGCTTATATTTCCCCGTTTGAGTTAGAGGGATCATAGGGGACATGGTGATCTGCCCATGTGTACGTAGGGTGAGAGTAAAATCTTGAGAGTTATGTAGTGGTGTCATTGTAAAGGTGTTAGTGAAACATTACCATATTTTTCTTTCATACTTATACAACAACATATGAGAACATCTTAACATTACATAACATCATAACAAAAGGTTTAACAAAGAGCTGAACTTTAGCTTATAGTATAGATACTTATCATTCCTGTAGAACTGGTCACAGTCAATTTGTAGAGAGAGGCAAACATTTGCACATCAGTTTATGCATTCAAATTTCAGCGTCTCTAGTTTGCGTAGAAGGTGCATTTTTCATGTCCAAAGGTTCTTGATGTGGTGTTATGGCCTTTTTTTTATTTCAGCGTGGTTGGTTTCTGAATGTAGGCTCTGTTTTGTATGTGTTTTCCAGTGCTTGTGGTCGCAGTATTTGTATCCTCAGTGCAGTACAGAAGTCCTTAGTCAATCTATACACCGCTCTGTTGTCTCCTCTGGTGACCGTGATGCTGGTGGGGAAACCCAATCTATAGTTTATCTTCTGTTCTTTGAGGGACAATGTTATATATTTTAGATCTCTTCTCTTCTGAAGGGTTATTGGACTTATGTCGAAGAATATCTGTATTTCTATCCCTGCATGGGTAATAGGGTGTTTAGTGCGACAACACTTAAGGATCTCTTCTTTTTCTTTGTAATTTAAGAATCTCATGATCACACCCCTAGGTGGGGCTTTCGATGTTGGTCTAGGGTGCAGGGCCCTATGTTCCCTCTCAAGCACTACTTCTGGGGCTGATAGTGTGCCTTTGATAGTGCAAAATAAACTTTATAGGTATCCCATCAGGGCCGTAGGCACTATAGACTCCGGAATACCCCTCACCCTGAGGTTATTTCTGCGGCTGCGGTTTTCCAAATCTTCAACTTTTTCGTGTAGTATTTGCAGCATGTTTTCATGAGACTCAGTTTGTGTGGTGGAGCGAGCTACTTCTGCCTGCAGTGTAGTATGTTTGTTTTCCAAATTATTGACTTTGTGGCTCAGCGAGCTTAAGTCTTGTAGTAATTCGTTAAAGCTGTTTCATCTCCTGCATGGCCTCCTTTATGTTGTTTTTTCATGATAATGTCCGGAGGTCTTCTTTCGTAACATATGTAGGTAGTGGGGTTGGTGACTCCTGTGTTTGTGTTGCTGCTTGTGTTTTATGTTCTAGAGGGGTAGGAACCGTGTCCCCCAGCACTGTGTCTGTGTGTTTAAGGTAGTGATTCATATTTTTTGTTTTGGTGGATTTTTCTGTCACAACTGATTTCTTGCCGGGCATCCCTGTTACGAATATTTAACAAAAGATTAGTGTCCATGAAGGCCCCTACTATATTGTTTATGATGCTTCTTGGCCACCTGTGCTGTGCTGCTGTATAGTCGTTAGCACGGCACTATGCTCAAGATATTTTATTGTTTGCAGCCTGTGAAACTGTCAGGGTTTTTTCCCTGCTTTGTTTGCTATGTGCTGCTGGCACCCATTTTACTTACCTCTTACTGAATATGGTGCAGAGTGTCTGATGCTGCTCATTTCCTGCACGCCCTCTTATGGCCGGATGGGTGTACATCATCCGTGTGAGACAGGTTGCAGTCTCAGTATTGTGATGTCATTGCTTATTATTTAAAGGGCCTCTGTTCAGTATACTTTGCCCTTGAGTTGTCTCAGACCTGTGTGTGAGTTCCAGTTCCTCTGTATTACCAGGCTGTCTGATGTCCCTCCTGGTTCCTGACTTGGCTCGTCTGACTACTCGCTTTGGCTCCTGACTTGGCTCGTCTGACTACCAGCTCTGGCTTTGACTCCTGGCTTGTTATTTGACTTGTGGACTTTTTATTATTTCTTTCTTTATTAATAAAGGTGTGATTATTCTTGCACTTCTTGTCTCAGTCTGATTCCTGGCACCCTGACATTACACAAGGGCCATGAATCCTGATGGTGCTAATAATCCACCTTTACCTACCATCATTTCCAGGATGGATGAACAGGATCACCGCTTGGATCAATTTGCACTAGCCCTACAAACCTTGCTGACTCGCACTGCACATTTGGAGTGTCCCACAAGTTAGGGCTGCTCCTGTTTCCGCTGCTGCACCTTGTCCTACCAGAAGCATGTTTGGTTCTGCACCTCTACCTCAGCGATATGGAGGTGATCCTATTCAGTGCAGAGGCTTTTTGAACCAGGTTGGCATTTACTTTGAGATGTTACCTCAGGCGTTTCCCACTGACAGAGCTAAGGTGGGATTTCTCATCTCGTTACTCTCTGACACAGCTCTTGCCTGGGCTAATCCTTTGTGGGAGACTAATAAACCTGTGATTTCAAATTACCCGGAATTTGTGGCCTCCTTTCGAAGGGTTTTTGATGTTCCGGCTCGCCCCTCCTCTGCTGCTTCATTGGTGTCTTTTTTAATCCTAATTGACATCAGACTAAGTGAGAGGCCCTCTTTCAAGGAGCGCTTGTGCAAGTCTCTTGTTATGTTGTCTCCTATGTGTTCATTCCCACCCATGCCTCCCTCTCCTCCCATTCCTCCTGGTTCCGAGTCACCAGGTACTGCTGAGACAATGCAGTTGGGATTCACGCATCCCTCCATGGCGGAGAGGGCCTTTAGGAGGAGGGAGGGGTTCTGTGGGTTACAGGGCCACCTTTTAAAGTCTTGTCCTACATGGCCGGGAAACGCTCGCACCTAAGGTCCTGTCGGGGGCTGACCTTGGGTGGTTTATCCTCATCCCCAGAACCGCTAAAGGAGAAACCTTTGGTCATGGTTGTCCTTTCCTGGGTGGACCCCTCCATAGTCACCCAGGCTCTTGTTGACTCCAGTGCTGCGGGCTATTTCATTGACAGTGCTTTTGTATCAAAGCACTCCATTTCTGTATTGCCTCGGTCCGTTCCGCTTGCTATTGAGGCCATTGATGGCAGGCCCCTTCAGCCTGCACACGTTACTCACAAAACTGCTCCGTTATCCATCGCTGTTGGGGCTCTCCATTTTGAAACCCTCCAGTTCCAGGTAATAAACTCTCTGCATTTTCCAGTTGTTCTGGGTTATCCCTGTCTCCAAAAGCACAATCCCAGTCTCAACTGGCGCAGGTCCAAAATTTTGCCATGGTTCCCGCAATGTATCTCCACTTGTCTTCGGAAACCAATCAAAGTCTTGTGCACTTCTTCTGTATCTCAATTGCCAGAGGAGTACCGAGAGTTCCTAGACGTTTTTGACAAGGTGTGTGCCGGTATGTTGCCTCCTCACCTGTCTTACGATTGTGCCATAGACCTGCAACCCGGAGTCATTCCTTCTCGGGGCCGGGTTTACCCTCTGTCTGTTGCAGAGAATTGTGCTATGGAGGAGTATGTCGCCAATGCTCTGTCGCGGGGGATCATCCGCAAATCCTGCTCTCCTGCAAGGGCTGGCTTCTTTTTCTTGAAGAAAAAGGGTGGTGAGTTAAGACCAATCATATATTATAGGGGTCTTAATCGTCTTACCATTAAGAATGCTTACCCTATTCCGTTCATTATGGAACTCTTTGACCGCCTCAACGGAGCTACGGTCTTTTCTAAACTTGATTTGAGAGGAGCATACAATCTTGTTAGGATTAAGGAGGGCCACGAATGGAAAACAGCATTTGACACCAGGAACGGGCATTATGAGTATCTTGTAATGCCCTTTGGCCTATGTAATGCTCCAGCTGTTTTCCAGGATTTTTTTTAATGATGCCCCACGAGATATGTAGCAACAGTGTGTTGTGGTATACTTAGATGATATCCTCATACACTCACCCACTCTTGAGGCTCATCATTCTAATGTTACATGGGTACTTCAGAGATTATGTGAGAATGGCCTGTTTTGTAAACTCGAGAAATGTGAGTTCCATCAGACTCAAGTAACCTTCCTAGGTTATGTAATCTCCATTGCAGGGTTCGCCATGGATCCTGACAAGTTGTCTGCAGTCCTGCAGTGGCCTCGCCTAGTTGGTCTTCACTCTATTCAACGTTTTTTGGGTTTTGCCAATTACTATAGGAAGTTTATTAAAAACTTTTCTTCCTTGGTCAAACCTATCACTGACATGACCCGTAAGGAGAATGATCCACTCCATTGGTCACCTACTGCTAATAAGGCTTTTGAGAGTCTTAAGACTGCCCTTGCTGCCGCTCCAGTTCTGGCTCATCCTAACCCTGTCCTGCCTTTCATTCTTGAGGTCGATGCGTCTCAGACTGGAGTAGTTCCTTGCATCCGTGCATTTTTTTTCTCTAAGAAATTGTCTCTGGTGGAGCGCAATTATGTAATTGGCGACAGGGAATTACTGGCCATAATTTTGGCACTCAACAAATGGAGGCACCTTCTCGAGGGTACTAGCGTACCAGTGCTCATTCTTACTGACCACAAGAATTTGACTTATCTATCCGAAGCAAAACGTTTGTCCCCCTGACAGGCCAGATGGGTGCTATTTTTGTCTCGGTTTAATTATGTGGTCTCCTACCTGCCTGGTAGTAAGAATGTTAGGGCTGATGCCCTCTCTCAAAAATTTTCGCCTCTGTTCAAGGAGGAGTCTGTACCTATTCCAGTTATACCTCCTGACTATATTTTGGCTACCATACATACTAATTTGACTTCTCCCTTGTGGGAGGAGATCCTGGCTGCACAAACCAATGCACCTCCTGAGAAACCTAGTAGTAAGTGCTTTGTTCCTGAGAATCTTTGAACTAAACTATTGCACACTAACCACTATCCTAACACCGCAGGTCACCCGGGCAAGAACCAAATTATTTGGTCTGTCACTCGACAATTCTGGTGGCCAGGTCTTCGTTCTGATGTTGCTGTGTATGTTGCCTCCTGCTCAGTCTGTGCACAGAATAAGACTCCTCGACATCTTCCTGTGGGTCTTCTTCAACCTATTGCTAATGGTGAGCATCCTTGGACACATCTTTCCATGGACTTTATTGTCGAGCTCCCTGTTTCCAAAGTCAATACTGTTATCCTAATGGTGGTTGACCGTTTTTCTAAATTGTCACATTGCATTCCCTTGAAGAAGCTGCCTACGGCTCAGGAACTTGCTTCAATTTTTTGCCCAGGAGGTTTTCCGTTTACATGGGTTACCCAAGGAGATAGTCTCGGACCGGGGTAGCCAGTTTGTCTCCAGATTTTGGCATTCCTTTTGTGCTCAAATGGGGATCCAGCTTTCATTCTCATCGGCATATCATCCTCAATCCAATGGGGCTGCGGAACGGTCTAATCAAGCTCTGGAACAGTTCCTCCATTGCTATGTCTCAGATCCCCACAATAATTGGTCTGAACTGTTACCTTGGGCAGAGTTCGCTCGTAATAGTGCTATTAATGCTTCCTCCCAGTTATCCCCGTTCATGGTAAATTATGGATTCCAACCATCCTTGTTGCATGATTTATTCATGTCTTAGGGTATTCCGGCTTTGGAGGAGCATCTCTGGCAACTCCGTTCCATGTGGGTGCAGATTCAGGATTGCCTTCATCGTTCTTTGCAGCGCCAAAAGTTCCAGGCTGATCGTAGGCGTCTGTCTGTGCCTTCCTACTGGGTTGGTGAGAGGGTTTGGCTGTCCTCCCACAACTTGAACCTTCGTGCGCCTTCCAATAAACTGGCTCCCCTTTATGTTGGTCCTTTTCGAATACTCCAACGGGTCAATCCTGTGGCCTACGCTCTTGACCTTCCTCCTGCAATGCGCATCTCCAATGTTTTTCATGTCTCCCTCTTGAAACCATTGGTTTGAATTGGTTTACCACTGTGTTGCCTCATACTCATCCTATCTCTGTTGACAACCATGAAGAATATGAGGTCAGCAGCATTATTGACTCTTGTATGTCCAGGGGCCGTGTGCAGTATTTGGTTCACTGGAGGGGCTACAGTCCAGAGGAGTGTTCATGGGTTCCTTCCTCTGATGTTCATGCTCCCGCCATCCTCCATGCCTTCCATGCCCATTTCCCCAATAAGCCTATTGGCCTCCTGCAGGGGAGGGGTCATTGAGGGGAGGGTACTGTCAGGCTTTTTTCCCTGCTTTGTTTGCCATGTGCTGCTGGCAGCCATTTTACTTACAAAAAGTGAACTTTTTAGGCAGAAAATCCTCCCTTGAACATTATATGCTTAACAGTCTCTCACTCCTTAGTACTCATGTGATTACCTGTGAGCTGTTAATCTGACTTGTAACAATGAATATTTCAAACACTCCGGTCTTGTAGCAGTAAACCATAGCCTTTATTGTAAGTAAAACGGACCTTGGTGTTATTGGTGTATATTTATTGTAAAGTTCACAGACCTTGGTGTTG
This sequence comes from Bombina bombina, assembly GCF_027579735.1. Classification (NCBI taxonomy): domain Eukaryota; kingdom Metazoa; phylum Chordata; class Amphibia; order Anura; family Bombinatoridae; genus Bombina; species Bombina bombina. The sequence goes on from NC_069501.1 coordinate 247,455,503, forward strand.
TCGGTGCATATAACAGAAAGTATTGACCTGTACCTTTGACCCCCTTGAGCGCGTCACCAGTTTGGTGACGTGCTCAAGGGGGTCAGAGGTACAGGTCTATACTTTCTGTTATATGCACCGACAACACCAAGGTCTGTGAACTTTTTATTTACTTTGTATCCAATAAAGGCTATGTTTTACTGTTACAAGACCGGAGTGTTTGAAATATTCATTGTTACAAGTCGGATTAACAGCTCACAGGTAATCACATGAGTACTAAGGAGTGAGAGACTATTAAGCATATAATGTTCAAGGGAGGATTTTCTGCCTAAAAAGTTCACTCTTTGTTTCTAGTGGATAACATTGGCTGCTTGGGAGAGCAACTGGTGTTTTGAATCCTACTATATCTGTGGTTTTTAAGGGTTAAGCACAGGCGGTATCCTCCAACTTGCAGCTTCAGCAAAAAATAATTGACATTTGATATAGCCATTTTACTTACCTCTTACTGAATCTGGTGCAGAGTGTCTGATGCTGCTCATTTCCTGCACTTCCTTTTATGGCCAGACTGGTGTGCATCATCCGTGTGAGACAGGATGCAGTCTCAGAATTGTGATGTCATCACTTATTATTTAAAGGGCCTCTGTTCAGTATGCTTTGCCTTTGCGTTGTCTCAGACCTGTTTGTGAGAGTTCCTGTGTATTACCTGGCTGCCTGACATCCTTCCTGGTTCCTGATCCCTGGCTTGTTCCTGACTCTGCTGTTTTCCTTGTTCCTGACTATTCGCTTTGGCTCCTGACTCGGCTCGTCTGACTACCAGCTCTGGTTTTGACTCCTGGCTTGTTATTTGATTTGTGGACTTTTTATTATTTTTTGCAATTAATAAAGGTGTGATTATTTTTACACTTCTCGTCTCAGTCTGATTCCTGCAACCCTGACACAGACATCATGTGACAGACATAAGCCAATCACAGAGTAGTATACGTATACCCTGTGAGCTTGTGCACATGCTCAGTAGGATCTTCTTCCCCAGAAAGTGTGACTATAAAAAGACTGTGCAAAATTTGATAATGGAAGTAAATTGGAAAGTGTCTTAAAACTGCATTCTCCATCTGAATCATAAAAGTTTATTTTGACTTGAGTGTCCCTTTAACTTCACTAAACTGAGCAAGCTATCTTGTAAGCATTCAGAGAACTGGCGTCAGATTTACTCAGTTTGGACCAATATTAATAAACTGCGTAAGTTGTTATCAGAGCATAGGAACCATATATACCCTTCTAGGGTCCGGAACCCAAAGAAACGATGTGCTCAAATTACTTATGGTCAGTTAAGTGTTGCTCTTGCGCTCAATCCAAAATATTGATACATGAAGTGAGTGATTATTGTTTACTAGTTTGCATAACAAAACACATGACAAAGAATTACAGATTTATGTATTGCACAGGACTAAACGAAGAGCTCTACTATGTGAGAGGATTTTTTGAGCTCGATCAGCTTAAAGCTCTATTAAAGTAAATTAATAATAAATTATCTGACATGAATTTTACTGCATGACCCTATAGAAGTCTATTATGTGAGGTAATATTAGCCCAAAAATGGAAGTGGTATGGTGATGTTTCACACAGTAGTGCTAACACTGTTGTGCCCCACTTGTAATCTAGGCCTAAATCTTTAGAGAATGTAACTTGCAAGGAGAGCTTATTTGTGAACACTTTAATAAGTGTTATCAAATGAACAATTTGCTGTGTGATGCTGTTATGAGATAAAGAACTGATAATAGATTTCTCAAAACGTGGGCCTGAGCTTAATAGAGTGTTTTTTTACAACTTCAGTACACAGGGCACACTAAAGCACCAGATTTTCATGATATCTGAACAAGTGAAATAATCAACTAATGAGCAAGAGCAGGTTAGTAGCCATGGTTACTGATCAGCTGATTATTTCACCTGTGTCCAGACTTGTGAAGGTTAGTATATGAAATCCCATTTAAATGTGTTTATGTTTTTCTTTATTTTCTAATAGTCACATATCAGAACTAATAGTATAAAGCAAAAAAGTCTTATATCACTAATATATATCACCATCCTGTGTGAATGTCAGCATAGGTAATATATGTGTAAAATGGCAAATTGCTCCTGTGTTGATATTGTGTCTTATGTTAGGTATAAGGTATAATATCATGTACAGGGAGTGCAGAATTATTAGGCAAGTTGTATTTTTGAGGATTAATTTTATTATTGAACAACAACCATGTTCTCAATGAACCCAAAAAAACTCATTAATATCAAAGCTGAATATTTTTGGAAGTAGTTTTTAGTTTGTTTTTAGTTTTAGCTATTTTAGGGGGATATCTGTGTGTGCAGGTGATTATTACTGTGCATAATTATTAGGCAACAAAAAACAAATATATACCCATTTCAATTATTTATTTTTACCAGTGAAACCAATATAACATCTCAACATTCACAAATATACATTTCTGACATTCAAAAACAAAACAAAAACAAATCAGTGACCAATATAGCCACCTTTCTTTGCAAGGACACTCAAAAGCCTGCCATCCATGGATTCTGTCAGTGTTTTGATCTGTTCACCATCAACATTGCGTGCAGCAGCAACCACAGCCTCCCAGACACTGTTCAGAGAGGTGTACTGTTTTCCCTCCTTGTAAATCTCACATTTGATGATGGACCACAGGTTCTCAATGGGGTTCAGATCAGGTGAACAAGGAGGCCATGTCATTAGATTTTCTTCTTTTATACCCTTTCTTGCCAGCCACGCTGTGGAGTACTTGGACGCGTGTGATGGAGCATTGTCCTGCATGAAAGTCATGTTTTTCTTGAAGGATGCAGACTTCTTCCTGTACCACCGCTTGAAGAAGGTGTCTTCCAGAAACTGGCAGTAGGACTGGGAGTTGAGCTTGACTCCATCCTCAACCCGAAAAGGCCCCACAAGCTCATCTTTGATGATACCAGCCCAAATCAGTACTCCACCTCCACCTTGCTGGTGTCTGAGTCGGACTGGAGCTCTCTGCCCTTTACCAATCCAGCCACGGGCCCATCCATCTGGCCCATCAAGACTCACTCTCATTTCATCAGTCCATAAAACCTTAGAAAAATCAGTCTTGAGATATTTCTTGGCCCAGTCTTGACGTTTCAGCTTGTGTGTCTTGTTCAGTGGTGGTCGTCTTTCAGCCTTTCTTACTTTGGCCATGTCTCTGAGTATTGCACACCTTGTGCTTTTTGGCACTCCAGTGATGTTGCAGCTCTGAAATATGGCCAAACTGGTAGCAAGTGGCATCTTGGCAGCTGCACGCTTGACTTTTCTCAGTTCATGGGCAGTTATTTTGCGCCTTGGTTTTTGACTATTTGACTATTGACTATTTTGAATGAAACGCTTGATTGTTCGATGATCACACTTCAGAAGCTTTGCAATTTTAAGAGTGCTGCATCCCTCTGCAAGATATCTCACTATTTTTGACTTTTCTGAGCCTGTCAAGTCCTTCTTTTAACCCATTTTGCCAAAGGAAAGGAAGTTGCCTAATAATTATGCACACCTGATATAGGGTGTTGATGTCATTAGACCACACCCCTTCTCATTACAGAGATGCACATAACCTAATATGCTTAATTGGTAGTAGGCTTTCGAGCCTATACAGCTTGGAGTAAAACAACATGCATAAAGAGGATGATGTGGTCAAAATACTCATTTGCCTAATAATTATGCACTCCCTGTATTAAGTATCCAATATCTCACACTAAATGAGCAAAGAAAAATGCCAAAATAACATCGCCTAGATTTAGAGTTCTGAGGTAGCCGTCAAAAGCAGCGTTAAGGGGTCCTAACGCTGCTTTTTACCGCCCGGTATTTAGAGTCAGCCAGGAAACGCTCACTTCCAAGCCGCGACTTTTCCATACCGCAGATCCCCTTATGCCAATTGCATAGCCTATCTTTTCAATGGGATCTTCCTAACGCTGGTATTTAGAGTCTTGGCTGAAGTGAGCGGTAGACCCTCTACCGACAAGACTCCAGCCGCAGAAAAAAGTCAGTAGTTAAGAGCTTTATGGGCTAACGCCGGTTTATAAAGCTCTTAACTACTGTGCTCTAAAGTACACTAACACCCATAAACTACCTATGTACCCCTAAACTGAGGTCCCCCCACATCGCCGCCACTCTAATAAAATTTTTTAACCCCTAATCTGCCGACTTCACACCGCTGCAACCTACATTATCCCTATGAACCCCTAATCTGCTGCCCCTAACATCGCCGACACCTACATAATATTTATTAACCCCTAATCTGCCCCCCCCCCCAATGTCGCCGCTACCTTACCTACACTTATTAACCCTTAATCTGCAGACCGGACCTCGCCGCCACTCTAATGAATGTATTAACCCCTAAACCGCCTCACTCTCGCCTCAAAAACCCTATAATAAATAGTATTAACCCCTAATCTGCCCTCCCTTACATCGGCGACACCTAACTTCAAGTATTAACCCCTAATCTGCCGACCGGACCTCGCCGCTACTCTAATAAATGTATTAAACCCTAAAGCTAAGTCTAACCCTAACCCTAACACCCCCCTAAATTAAATATAATTTTAATCTAACAAAAGAAATTAAATATTATTAACTAAAGTATTCCTATTTAAAGCTAAATACTTACCTGTAAAATAAACCCTAATATAGCTACAATATAACGAATAATTATATTGTAGCTATTTTAGGATTTTTGTATTTATTTTAACTAGGTACAATAGCTATTAAATAGTTATTAACTATTTAATAGCTACCTAGTTAAAATAATTACAAAATTACCTGTAAAATAAATCCTAACCTAAATTACAATTAAACCTAACACTACACTATCAATAAATAAATTAAATTAATTAACTACAAGTACCTACAATTAAATAAACTAAACTAAATTACAAAAAAAAACCCACTAAATTACAAAAAATAAAAAAAGATTACAAGAATTTTAAACTAATTACACCTACTCTAAGCCCCCTAATAAAATAACAAAGCCCCCCAAAATAAAAAAAAATTCCCTACCCTAATCTAAATTAAAATAGTTAACAGCTCTATTACCTTACCAGCCCTTAAAAGGGCTTTTTGCGGGGCATGCCCCAAAGAAATCAGCTCTTTTGCCTGTAAAAAAAACACAATACCACCCCCCAACATTACAACCCACCACCCACATACCCCTACTCTAACCCAAACCCCCCTTAAATAAACCTAACACTACCCCTCTGAAGATCTCCCTACCTTTAGTCATCTTCACTCAGCCAAGCAGCGATGGACCAACAGAAGACATCCAGAGCAGCAGAAGTCTTCATCCTATCCGGGCAGAAGAGGACATCCGGACCGGCAAACATCTTCATCCAAGCGGCATCTTCTATCTTCATCCATCCGACGAGGAGCGGCTTCATCTTCAAGACCTCCAGCATGGAACATCCTCTTCTACCAACGACTACCGACGAATGAATGTTCCTTTAAGTGATGGCGTCCCTCGAATTCCGAATGGCTGATAGGATTCTATCAGCCAATCGGAATTAAGGTAGGAAAAATCTGATTGGCTGATTGAATCAGCCAATCAGATTCAAGTTCAATCGGATTGGCTGATCCAATCAGCCAATCAGATTGAGCTTGCATTCTATTGGCTGTTCCAATCAGCCAATAGAATGCGAGCTCAATCTAATTGGCTGATTGGATCAGCCAATCCGATTGAACTTGAATCTGATTGGCTGATTCAATCAGTCAATCAGATTTTTTCCTACCTTAATTTACGATTGGCTGATAGAATCCTATCAGCCAATCGGAATTCGAGGGACGCCATCTTGGATGACATCACTTAAAGGAACCTTCATTCATCGGTAGTCGTCGGTAGAAGAGGATGTTCCGCGCCGGAGGTCTTGAAGATGGAGCCGCTCCTCGTCGGATGGATGAAGATAGAAGATGCCTCTTGGATGAAGATGTTTGCCGGTCCGGATGTCCTCTTCTGCCCGGATAGGATGAAGACTTCTGCCCCATTGTGCACGAGCACGTTTTTCCAGCTAGCCGCTACCGTAAGCAACGCTGGTATTGAGAGTTGAAGTGGCGGTAAATATGCCCTTCTGTGAACTCTAAATACCAGCGTTGTTTGGAAGCAGCGCTAGAAAAAAAACACGCGTAGCTAACGCACCCCTTTGGCCGCAAAACTCTAAATCTAGGCGATTGTATGCAATAGTAAGCAATTCTTGTAACATGCTTTGTAATTAGCACAATATCAATCATATTGTTAAGCAAACTGTTTGGAACATGCACAGAGGAAAAGTCACTCACTCGTAAAGCAAAATAGTGGGAATAAACTCACAGTCTCTCTGGATCGTAGTACTGCCGTTGTAGCCAACAAGTTGTGGCTTGTCAGAAGACTCCAAGGAATGCAGCGACAAAGAGGCTTAGGAGCGCTGCGACAATGCGGCTTATGCGCCAGTGAGTTCAAACAGGTAATGGTCGGCGGGTGCTGGCTGCAGAAGTACCAAAATGAAAGAGGACCAGTGTTCTAAAATAAGTCTAGACTTAGAAGAATGCGGGACCTGCGTCACTTCTGGTGACGTGACATCAGCTATTGGAGGTGTGTGGTGCTCACTGCGCATGCATAAGTGGCCCAACCTCTTAAAATCAGCTGTTTCAGTAGCAGCAAAGGGTCGAGGAATTATATGGAGATTAGCCTTTATTGCATATGCGCTCCCAACACACTCCGCGCATGCGCACAGCATCAGAGGGTCCAGGATTTATACAGGCAAATTGCCTTCAGTGCGCATGCGCGTGGTGACGTACAATGGGGGTGAAAAAAATTTATTTGAAATATTATAAAAAATATGTGAATCCCAAATGATCAACACTTAAAGTATAGGGCGGATTCCATTAAAAAACGTCATGTACAGTGTCATGTGGTCCCACAAAATCTTTACAGTTGTGTCTGCATAGAGTGATCGGACCTAAGGTTTATGGAATTAACCATTTACAGACTTAAATAAAAATGTATTTAAATCTGTAAATGGTTCATTCCATAAACCTTAGGTCCGATCACTCTATGCAGACACAACCGTTAGATTTTGTTGGGCTGAAAATGGTTCATTCCATAAAGCTTAGGTCCGATCACTCTATGCAGACCCAATCGTTAGATTTTGTGGGGCCATGTGACACTGTACATGAAGTTTTTTAATGGAATTTGCCCTATACTTCAAGTGTTGATCATTTAGGATTAACATATTTTTAAATATTATTTCAAATTGTATGGGGTTTTTTTCCCACCCCCATTGTACTTGCATGTGCACTGAAGGCAACTTGCCTGTATAAATCCTGGACCCTCTGATGCTGTGCACATGCGCGGAGTGTGTCGGGAGCGAATGCACAATAAAGGCTAATCTTCATATAATTCCTCAACCCTTTGCTGCTACTCAAACAGTTGATTTTGAGAGGTTGGGCCACTTGCAAATGCGCAGTGAGCCAAGTCAAGACTTATTTTAGAACACCGGCTTTAAGAGTAAAAATTAACTTTTATTATATCCATTAAAAAAGCAATAGTGCAAAAATCAACATCACAGTCATGTATAATAACCAGTCTGAAAAACTTATCCAGTGGATACTTTTTCCAGGCTGGTTATTATACATGGCTGAGATATTGATTTTTGCACTATTATGTTTTTAATGGATACAATAAAAGTTCATTTTTACTCTTTAAGCCGGTCCTCTTTCATTTTGGGACTTTTGGAAATATCAGAACTAATAGTTAATGGTCCTAAACCTATACAGTAGATAGGATCACAGCCCATGTAGCATAAAGGGACAGTGGGGCTTATGTAGCCTAAAGCGATAGCGTGCCCCAAATAAATTAACAATGTATTGAAGCACAATGCCCAATATTGTCTAAAGCTTACATTGGCATCATTTGCAAACACATTTTCCAAGTTAATACATGTTTACGTAAAACATTCCTCCTTCAGAAATTCCAACCACCAAGAGTAGAGCAAAAATCTTCATCTTCCTCAAAGTAGTCCTTGGAGCAGCATGTGTAACAACATTGTTACATGGGTCTGTGGGGATATACCTAATACATTACATAATTAAGTCATTCATTATACAGATATATGTGCAGCCATATATTGGATGCCCCACCATGGCTCAATTTATCATCCACGGGCGGACAGGGGCATGCATATTCACCCCTATCCATCTGGTTTCACCTCTGGCAGGCAGCAATCCGTTGCTCCCTTTTACTATTGCACACAAGCGCTCCTGTGCAACCCACCCCCTACCCGCTCACATCCAATCACGCGTGGGCAGGAGCTGTCAATCTTCCCAGTTGGAAGAGACCAGGGAGATTGATTTCTACACTTAAGAGGTAGAGAACAGGGCAGGGAAGCAGTGGTCTGATGACTGCTGCTTGATAAATCCTGACTGAAGGGGAGAGAAGGGCTTGAAAGATCAAGACCAGTACTATATACTGCACAGCTATGGGTGCAGCACTTTCCACATGCCCTGCTTAGGTACAGTGCATGCCACCTGGGTGAGGGATACTTGATGCTTCAGCCGTCATTTCTTCCGCCACTACTCTGTCCCAGGTCCCTTTAGTTGCAGTTATAATTACAGCAGTTCTACAACAAGTTGCTGTGCAGTAATTTATATCCATCCTGGATCAACTTTTCAGACTTGCGGTGATGTCATTGCAGCCCCGGCGCATGTGTAAAACTGAGACACATGCAGGTATCATATTGTACAGACTGTATGTATAGATTGACTGCTATGGGTCCCCTCAGCACTTGATCCCTGCGGTTGCTCTACCAATGGTAGTTCCACCCCTGGATTATGGTACTGTGAATTAAGCATCACTTAGTATATGTTATTATACACACAATTCAATAATACAGCTGTTTTCAAAAAGTGAAATATCTAAAAAAAATCCACACCAGCCACTTAAGCAAGTATTTAACTTAAACTGAGAATACAGGGGGTGGGGGGGGGGGGATAAACAGCATATTAATACATATAAATGTAAATAGATAAATAGATCCTACAACATACTGTAAAATAAAAAATGGTATTTCATGTGTACTCTACATGTCTATGTATGTGTGGCCATAGCTATTTGAACTTGTGTAACATATCTAGAATTTATACTTTTATTTTGGATTGGTTAAACACGTACGTATGTGTGCGCTTGGCTTTTGAAGACCTCCACATTAGGAAGTTCTAAGAAGCTTTATTACGCAAATGATTTCTGTATTAGTAAAAACACAACAACACATTATAGACAATGCTTTCACAGTACAATGGGACTCCTAATATAAAGACAGAAATATAATTATATACAGTACATATATGTATTATGGCTCCAATGGTTAAGTTATGTTATTGAGCAACTAGTTTGTATTATCACCTGATGTAATTTGTCAAGCTCTGCCTTATGTTATTATACATATGAGGAAGCTTACATAAGTCACATTTGATAATATATACGTTAAAGGGAAAGTATGTTCAAAATGAAACTTTCATAACTCAAATAGAGCAAAATAAAAAAATAAACAACTTTAAAATGTACTTCTGTTATTATACTGTATTTTCTTTGTTCTCTTGTATCATTTGTTGAAGACTATGCTCAGGAGCAGCTATGTATTTCTGGGAGCCAGATGAATACATCTGCTGAGCCAATGAATAGCGATATGTATGTGCAGCCACCGGAAATGCACTGCTTCTCCTAGGTTTACCTAGGTGTGTTGCTCAACAAAGGATACCAAGAGAACAAAGTAGATTTGATAATAGAAGTCATTTGGAAACAAGTTTATAAATGCATGTTCCATTTCATTTTGACTTTACTGTCGCTTTAATTTAACCTAATACAGTTTTAGAAGTGTAAAGTGGTATTTTAATATGTGGTTTGAATAGTCCAATCTGGATGATTATTTAAATACACCTTGTTCTGTAACCAGTGCTATAAGCATTCCTTTACGTGTGTGTATATATATATATATATATATATACAGGGAGTGCAGAATTATTAGGCAAGTTGTATTTTTGAGGATTAATTTTATTATTGAACAACAACCATGTTCTCAATGAACCCAAAAAACTCATTAATATCAAAGCTGAATAGTTTTGGAAGTAGTTTTTAGTTTGTTTTTAGTTATAGCTATTTTAGGGGGATATCTGTGTGTGCAGGTGACTATTACTGTGCATAATTATTAGCCAACTTAACAAAAAACAAATATATACCCATTTCAATTATTTATTTTTACCAGTGAAACCAATATAACATCTCAACATTCACAAATATACATTTCTGAGATTCAAAAACAAAATCAAATCAGTGACCAATATAGCCACCTTTCTTTGCAAGGACACTCAAAAGCCTGCCATCCATGGATTCTGTCAGTGTTTTGATCTGTTCACCATCAACATTGCGTGCAGCAGCAACCACAGCCTCCCAGACACTGTTCAGAGAGGTGTACTGTTTTCCCTCCTTGTAAATCTCACATTTGATGATGGACCACAGGTTCTCAATGGGGTTCAGATCAGGTGAACAAGGAGGCCATGTCATTAGATTTTCTTCTTTTATACCCTTTCTTGCCAGCCACGCTGTGGAGTACTTGGACGCGTGTGATGGAGCATTGTCCTGCATGAAAATCATGTTTTTCTTGAAGGATGCAGACTTCTTCCTGTACCACTGCTTGAAGAAGGTGTCTTCCAGAAACTGGCAGTAGGACTGGGAGTTGAGCTTGACTCCATCCTCAACCCGAAAAGGCCCCACAAGCTCATCTTTGATGATACCAGCCCAAACCAGTACTCCACCTCCACCTTGCTGGAGTCTGAGTCGGACTGGAGCTCTCTGCCCTTTACCAATCCAGCCACGGGCCCATCCATCTGGCCCATCAAGACTCAATCTCATTTCATCAGTCCATAAAACCTTAGAAAAATCAGTCTTGAGATATTTCTTGGCCCAGTCTTGACGTTTCAGCTTGTGTGTCTTGTTCAGTGGTGGTCATCTTTCAGCCTTTCTTACCTTGGCCATGTCTCTGAGTATTGCACACCTTGTGCTTTTGGGCACTCCAGTGATGTCGCAGCTCTGAAATATGGCCAAACTGGTGGCAAGTGGCATCTTGGCAGCTGCACTCTTGACTTTTCTCAGTTCATGGGCAGTTATTTTGCGCCTTGGTTTTTCCACACGCTTCTTGCGACCCTGTTGACTATTTTGAATGAAACGCTTGATTGTTCGATGATCACGCTTCAGAAGCTTTGCAATTTTAAGAGTGCTGCATCCCTCTGCAAGATATCTCACTATTTTTGACTTTTCTGAGCCTGTCAAGTCCTTCTTTTGACCCATTTTGCCAAAGGAAAGGAAGTTGCCTAATAATTATGCACACCTGATATAGGGTGTTGATGTCATTAGACCACACCCCTTCTCATTACAGAGATGCACATCACCTAATATGCTTAATTGGTAGTAGGCTTTCGAGCCTATACAGCTTGGAGTAAGACAACATGCATAAAGAGGATGGTGTGGTCAAAATACTAATTTGCCTAATAATTCTGCACTCCCTGTATATATATACACACAAATACATATAAATATCATTTTTTTTATAAATACTTGTCATTATGATGAAAATCACATTGATTCTAGAAAGACATAAATTCTTGACATGTGAAATTAAAATATAGGCATTGGTCAAAGAGATTTTAACAAACAAAATTTTATTTTGTATATTTTTTAAAGAAAATAAGAATTTTTTACAATCAACTATAATTCATTCTTTGTTTTTTTATTATTAAAAATAATTAATCGATGGTCCTGAATTTCACTGCCTAATATTTTAATGCCATCTACCTGGATGATGTGGCTCTTCCTCATATTATAAAATTAGATTAGTAAAGGATAAACTACAGTAAAATGAGGCCAATGATCTTGCTATATAGAGAGGAGGCAGGAGTCTGGTGATGAGCAGCAATGGGCAACAGACTGCTTACTCACAGTTACCTGGTTCATAGATGACACTTGTTGAAACACGTATAACTTAAAGTGACATGAAACCGAAAATGTTTTTATTCATGATTCATATAGATTATGCTAAATTAAATAGCTTTCAAATTTATATCTATTATCACATTTTCTTCTTCTCTGTATCTTTTGTTGAAAACATTAATAATGATTTAACATTTAGTAAGCAATGTAGTATTGCAGTGAGCAAGGGAGAAGGCCGGCAGAATGCTTGGTTTTATTGGTAGAGGTATTTGCAACAGAATAAACTTAAACAGGAGGTGGTAAAGACAAACACTGGGGGGGACTTCAAGAATGTCTGGGATAAGCATAAAGCTATTCTACAAAATAGGTTTATACTTTTAGGAAATATTGGGCAGACTTGTTGGGCCTATGGTTCTTAGGCTCTTATCTGCTAACAAAATCTATCTTTCTAGTTAAAAGCAGGAATGTAATCTCAGGAGCGTGCACGTGTCTAGAGCACTATATGGCAGCAGTTTTGCAAGAATGTTATCCATTTGCAAGAGCACTAGATGCCAAGTAGTGCTCCAGACAACTAATACATATCTCTTCAACAAAAATATCTTGGGAACTAAACAAATTTGCTAATAGAAGTAAATCTGAAACTTTTTTAAAACTGTATACTCTGAATCCTTAAAGAACACTTTTGGGTTTCATATCCCTTTAAGGTGGTATCTTGCTAGATCTCAACGGACGTTACCGGCAACGAAGTAACTAAATTTGACATACTAGAAGCACTGACACATTTTGAATACCCACAGTATGCCCATAGCCAGGTCTATATTATTTATTGCCCATATGCTGGTTTCTGAGAAACATTATTGCTATCACAGACATGGCTAGGATATTATTTGGTAAGACCCTTTTCTGTATCTTGTATAAAACAAAATGATTGCATTATGCTTGTTTATTTTAAACTGACAAGATTTAGACTATGCACAGATTATTTAAAAAGCCCTTAAACCCATGAAATATACAGAAAGTACTTGTCATTCCTAAAACCCATTATATTCAGTATTCCTGCTGATTCTTTTTATTTAACAACAATAAAACAATAATAACACTGATTTTGAAGATAATCAATGTAAACACCCAATGACAGATTTACTATAGATGTCTGATTATTTTAAAAGATTCTTTCTATTTCTATTCAAAGAGTTATATAATCAGTCAGTATTAAAAAAAAACTGAAAAATAGTGACTCCTAGTGGCTGAATTATAACATTGCTTTTCCTGCCTTGGAGAAATTATCAATAACAAGATTATGAAATAAGTTTCTTACTATTTAACATGATTCTGAGCTTGTTGCATAGTTATCTGCATTTCTGCACTGCCTAAAACATAAACCAACGTTCATGTTACTTAGTACTTAACATATTAACTTAATCTATTCAAAATAACATAGATATCTAAGACCATCTAAAAGTAATTGCCAAAGTATATGGTACAAACTCCTTGGGGGAGGTGACAGTGGTGGGATTCCGTCTGTTCTCAGCAGTTCTTAAAGGGATGCTGAACCCCCAAAAAAAAATCGTGATTCAGGTAGAGCATACAATTTTAAGCAACTTTCTAATTTCCTCCTGTTATCAATATTTCTTTGTTCTTTTGGTAATCTTTATTTGAAAAAGCAGTAATGTAAGTTTTGGATCCGACCTATTTTTGGTTCAACACCCTGGGTAGCGCTTGCTGATTGGTGACTGCATTTTAGACACCAATCACCAAGCGCTACCCAGGTGCTGAACCAAAGATGGGCCGGCTCATAAGTTTACATTCCTGGGTTTTCAAATAAAGATACCAAGAGAACAAAGAAAAGTTGATAATAGGAGTAAATTAAAAAGTTGCTTAAAATTGCATGCACTATCGGAATCAGGAAAGAACAAAATTTGAGTTCAGTATCCCTTTAACCCCTTAACGACTGAGGACGTGCAGGGTACGTCCTCAAAAAAAAGGCTGTTAACGCCTGAGGACGTACCCTGCACGTCCTCGGTGTGGAAAGCAGCTGGAAGCATCCTACAATAACCTTCTTAAGCCATCCGGTGCAGAGAGAGCCACTCTGTGGCCCTCTCTGCACCGGTGATCGGTGGCTCACTGCGTTGGTGGGTGGGAGCCGGACCGGGAGGCGGGTGGCGGCCATCGATGGCCCTGGTGATGTGGAGGGGGGCGGGATCGTGGGCGGGGATGGCCGGGGGCGCGCACGGGAGGGCTTGGGGCGGGGACGTGCAACGCGGAGGGAGCGGGTGGGAACCGCTACGCTACAGAAAATGCTATAATAAAAAATGTTAAAAAATGTCTAAAGTAAAAAAAAAAAAACGATCAGCAAGGTGGGGGTTTGTCTGTGTAGGGGGGGGGGGGGGGAAGCTACACTACAGAAAAAAAAAACAACCAAACAAAAAAAAGCACTTTTTTTTGCAAACTGGGTACTGGCAGACAGCTGCCAGTACCCAAGATGGCCCCCAATAAGGCAGAGGGGAGGGTTAGAGAGCGGTTTTGGGGGGGTCAGGGAGGTTGGGGGCTAAGGGTGGATCCTACATAGTAGCATATGTAAATATGCTAAAAAAAAAAAAATTAAAAAAAAAAACCCTTTTATTTTAGTACTGGCAGACTTTCTGCCAGTACTTAAGATGGCGGGGACAATTGTGGGGTGGGGGAGGGAAGGGAGCTGTTTGGGAGGGATCAGGGGGTGGGATGTGTCAGGTGGGAGGCTGATCTCTACACTAAAGCTAAAATTAACCCTGCAAGCTCCCTACAAACTCCCTAATTAACCCCTTCACTGCTAGCCATAATACACGTGTGAGGCACAGCAGGATTTAGCGGACTTCTAATTACCAAAAAGCAATGCCAAAGTCATATATGTGTGCTATTTCTGAACAAAGGGGATCCCAGACAAGCATTTACAACCATTTGTGCCATAATTGCACACGCTGTTTGTAAATGATTTCAGTGAGAAACCTAAAATTGTGAAAAATTTTACTTTTCTTTTCATTTGATCGCATTTGGCGGTGAAATGGTGGCATGAAATATTCCAAAATGTGCCTAGATCAATACTTGGGGTTGTCTACTACACTACACTAAAGCTAAAATTAACCCTACAAGCTCCCTAAAAGCTCCCTAATTAACCCCTTAACTACTGGGCATAATACACTTGTGGTGCCCAGTGGCATTTAGCGGCCTTCTAATTACCAAAAAGCAACGCCAAAGCCATATATGTCTGCTATTTCTGAACAAAGGGGATCCCAGAGAAGAATTTACAACCATTTATGCCATAATTGCACAAGTTGTTTGTAAATAATTTCAGTGAGAAACCGAAAGTTTGTGAAAAGATTTGTGAAAAAGTGAACGATTTTTTGTATTTGATCGCATTTGGCGGTGAAATGGTGGTATGAAATGTACCAAAATTGGCCTAGATCAATACTTTGGGATGTCTACTAAAAAAAAATATAGTCATGTCAAGGGATATTCAGGGATTCCTGAAAGATATTAGTGTTCTAATGTAACTAGCGCTAATTTTGGAAAAAAGTGGTTTGGAAATAGCAAAGTGCTACTTGTATTTATGGCCCTATAACTTGCAAAAAAAGCAAAGAACATGTAAACATTGGGTATTTCTAAACTCAGGACAAAATTTAGAAACTATTTAGCTTGGTTTTTGGTGGTTGTAGATATGTAATAGATTTTGGGGGTCAAAGTTAGAAAAAGTGTTTTTTTTCCATTTTTCCTCATATTTTATAATTTTTTTATAGTAAATTATAAGATATGATGAAAATAATGGTATCTTTAGAAAGTCCATTTAGTGGCGAGAAAAACGGTATATAATATGTGTGGGTACAGTAAATGAGTAAGAAGAAAATTACAACTAAACACAAACACCGCAAAAATTTAAAAATAGCCTTGGTCCCAAACGGACAGAAAATGGAAAAGTGCTGTGGTCATTAAGGGGTTAAGAACCTGTTCCTACAATTTAGAAAGTGGAAAGAAACTGTTTCTATAATTTATAAAGTGTATAGATGTTGGTCTCATTTGCATATGCAGAAGATATTATAGGAGACAGACATAACATTCTGGATAAAGGGCGGTAAAGACAAACAAGAAAGTGTGTAAATCGGAAGGGATGCATCTGTGATAACGGATCGTGCTGCTTACTATTGAAGGGCCAGCATTAAAAAAAATTTATTTTTTTTCCCTAATTTTTTTGAATGAATGTACTGTGTGAATGAAGAGAGAATTGGGCATGATATTTATGGATTTGATATTTATGCATTTATTTTGTGAGTGCTGAGATTTTTGTGTATTAGTTGAGGTTTGTAGATGTAGGAGTCTCTGTTTTGTATAAAGAACACTACATAGCAACATAAACATTTCTCAAGATAAAATTAGCATTTCTACATTTTTTTAAGAACCTCGCTCTACCGACGAGACTTTTTAGAGTATCTCTCCTGAGCGACGAGGTTTTGAATATCAGGCCCTTAAAGGGACAGTAAACCTTAAAAATAATGTTATATAATTCTGCACATAGTGCAGAATTATATAACATTATTTAAGTGCTATAGTTCTAAAACCCTTTTTTCTCTTTTAATATGTAAAAATTACGGCGCTTTTACAGACCCGCTCTCTGCTCTCTGCTGAGCGGGTCTGTAATATTTAGTCAGCGCATCGGGCCAGCTGTATAGTCACAGCCCGGCCCGACCGCACCATAGCACTAAGTGCAGCTCGCTTTTCAAGCTTTTCCTCTTGTGTTTGGATCTGACGATTCTTTTATCATTGTGGTGTAAAATCTTTGATGAATTCTTTGCATTCAGGTAACTACCGCAAATGAAGATCAGTCACAAAGTTCCATCCCAGTTTAACTTCAATGAGAAGAATAGAAAGGATACTCCCATTTGACAGAGCTGTTACTGAAAATAATTATAAAGACTAGAAAGAGACGCTTCTTTTATAACAGCTGCTGAAGCGGATCCAGAGTACTCGGTCTATTGTTAATGCTTTCACCCATGAGTGGAAGTTCCTTTTTTATGTTTTTACCTGAAGGAGAAGAACTCATTGGAGATTTCACACCTGTTCAGATATAGGGGCCTATCTATCAAGCTCCGAAAGGAGCTTGACGGCCCGTGTTTCTGGCGAGTCTTCAGACTCGCCAGAAACAGCAGTTATGAAGCAGCGGTCACAAACCTGTCCGCCTACTCTGAGCAGGCGGATTGACATTGCCGGAAATCAACCCGATTGAGTACGATTGGGTTGATTGACACCCCCTGCTGGCGGCCAATTGGCCGCGAGTCAGAAGGGGCAGCGTTGCACCAGCAGCTCTTGTGAGAGTTCAAGATGTGCTTAGTGCTAAGGGAGGTTACACTAAATACTGACTTTTGCCTGAAGAAGCCATTTTGTTCTGAAAATTGTGTTTTTTTATATTTTGTGTACACATTTCTTGTATTTTCTATTTGTATTTTAATAAACAGACCAGAAAATAAATATGGATGGTCTTAAAAACTTTGCTAAACAACAAATCTAATGATGGCCTAAGACTTTTGCAAAGTACTGTGTATCTATATATATTTTTATATATATATATATATATATATATATATATATATATATATATATATATATATATATATATATATATATATATATATATATACATATATATATATATATATATAAATATACATGCACATATATATATAAATATATATATATATATATATATAAGTATATACAGTTTACATAGAACATTGGAATGTAAAATATTTGCAGTACATACATATTAAGACACATTATTAAATATCACATAGAAAAATTATTTTTTCATGTTTTCAGGTATTTAACCCCTTAATGACCTGCACCGTACCCTGAACAACACTGGTCATTATGCCCAGAGAAATATTTACAACGCTGTACGTCAGTGCAGTCCTGGGTTTTTATCTGCCGCGATCTCACTAAAAATTGCAAGATTGCCCTATTTCTGCATGCCCCACGAGTGGGGCACTGCAGAAATAGAGTTGCAGAGTTACAATGGTGGTGCCGATCGTTGGTGTGTAGGAGGGTAAGGAGGGAGGTGGGTGGGTGGCCCATCACTGGAGGAGGTGGGAGGAGGGCGGCAGGGGGTGGGACTGCTACGCCACACTACAGGCATTAAAAAAAAAAAAGCGAGCTGACAGTGAGTGGGAAGGAGGAGGGGCAATGAGGGGGATCCTCATTGTGCTGCAGAATCTGTTGGTGCTCTACAAATAACCGATAATAATAATAAATAATAATCCTATATGGGATCCGTTGAGCGAGTGATCGGTACCCCAGAAAATGAGCATGCCGTGTTGAATTAGCAATTGCATGCTCTTTAGAAACATGCACGTGCAAAATTGGAAAGATATTTAAACGCTCATGATTGGAAGAGCGTATTGCAAAAAAGACTGCTGTATTGCGCATGCGTATAGCATGTACATAGAAGTAACGACACGCTTACAGATTTGATAATCCCGATACAAAAATAATATTTGACCGCAGGAGGCTGGAGGGGTAACGCATATGAATTTCATAGAATGAAATAATAAATAGAATTCAGTTAACTCTTTTTATTACTCCGAGTTTACTATCACTTTAAGATGGGGTGACCTTTCGGTGTTGGGGGAGGAAAGAAAGCTGTTTCAGAGGGGTCAGGGATGTGTCAGGTGGGAGGCTAATCTCTACACTAAAGCTAAAATTAACCCTACAAGCTACCTAATTAACCCCTTCACTGCTGAGCATAATGCAAGTGTGGTGCGCAGTGCCAAAGCCATATATGTGTGCTATTTCTGAACAAAGGGGATCCCAGAGAAGCATTTACAAGCATTTGTGTCATGATTGCACAAGTTGTTTGTAAATAATTTCAGTGAGAAACTTAAAATTGTGAAAAAGTTAACAATTTTTTTTATTTGATCGCATTTGGCGGTTAAATAGTGGCATGAAATATACCAAAATAAGCCTAGATCAATACTTTGGCCTCTATTTATCAAAGCGTCAACTGAAAATGCGCCTGAATTCCACGTCGTACTTGTCGCGAGATTGATGCGCCGTAGTTATCAAAGCCTTAAGATTGCAAGAATTTGAAATTTGTGACGTAACAGACGATCAGACGGTCTCAATTCGACGCAGATCAATGCAATTCGAAAACCTCTGTAATTCTAGCGTAATTCTGTGTATTCGCCGTGGTATTCGACACAATTTGACGCTGCATACCTAGTTTTCAATCTGCCGCCTTAGAGGTTGCGGATGCTATAGTAGTCAATGGGAATCGGAAAACAGAAATCTTATATTCGATGCTGCTAGAGTGAAGCATATCACCTAATAAAAATCAATGGAAAGCATTATTAAATATGTATAAAAATATAAATACCATTCCCTTCCTATAATTCCAAGATTGTAAAAAGAAAAACACCTTCACACAAAGGATAGCAAGAGAATGAAAACACTGCACAGCAATGAAAAAGATTGTAAAAAGAAAAACATATTCACACAAAAGATAGCAAGAGAATGAAAACACTGCACAGCAATTATGCTATTAATTAAGTATACACAATATAAATTATGCTATCAATTAATTATACACAATACAAATTATGCTATCAATTAATTATGCAGAACACCTGCATATTTACATAGGCATGACATGAACTCTGATTTTCTGTTTGTATGGCAGCATCGTGGAGGATTAAAAGGTAAATCACTCATATTACTTTTATAATAAACAATGTCACGGTTTTCATTCAGTTGCTATGATGCTTTTTTGGAGGTAGAATGCCCTTTAGAATTTGGATTTGGCTCATTTATGTCACTGTTTAACTTTGCGCTTTCAAAATACATTGAAATGATTTGTAAATGGTATTATGAATCACATAAAGGATATCAAACAATATTTCACATCATAATGTTTGACATTGCATTCTTTTTGTTACTTAGGTTTGCAAATGTTAATACACCACTTTTTTCTTTAATATGTAATCTTAAAAACAGAGTAATCACTGACCTTTTTAACCTTCACAATGCTGCCATCCAAACACGGAAAATTCAGAAATATGATTTAAACTACAGCGAAATACTCATGTTTTTTCTAATTAATTTAGTTAATTGCACAAACACACCTGCATTTCTTACAGCTGATAAACACACCTGTATAACCTAATCAGACATTTATTTGGACATCCCATCGTGCTCGTCAAATGACGCAAGAAATAACGAAAATACGTTTTTGGAATAAATTATTCAATTAATTGCTCGTAAAATGAAGCGATAATAATCAAAATGTGCAAGTCATTTGTTACGTAATGTTTGGCGCATCATTTATCCAATTACTGAAATAATTCACAGCTGTCAAACTAGGCGTTATAAAAGGGGCTCTTCAATCATTTTATTGCATTATTACTTTGAGCTTTGAGCATGACATACTCAATGCTGTCCAGTTTTTACTTTTATTAAAGAAACGCAGGGAAAGACGGGTGTTGATGGCTGTGGTGCGACAACGAAGACGCCAGCGAGTGCCAAGGGTTTTCTTTCCAAGGATTGGGCTCCATGCCCTCAGTGACCGAGAGGTGATCCATCGATTTCGACTAGATAGGGCCTCTATTGAGAGGCTCTATGTCGAAATCAAGGACTCTCTCGAGCCACTCACTGCAAGAACTAGGGCAATCCCTGGGATGATGAAATTGCTATTGGTCCTCTATTTCTTGGCAACTGGGTCATTCCAGGCTGTAATAGCTCTAGGCGTTGGTATGAGCCAGGCAACCTTCTCACGTCATCTGAAGGTTGTCCTTAATGCTTTGCACCAACGCCTAGTCCATCATGTCCACTTCCCAAATACACCGGAGGAGTGGCATGCTGTCAAGCTCCAGTTCTACCTAAGGGCTGGATTGCCAAGGGTATTGGGGGCCATAGACTGCACCCATGTCTTGGTGCAGCCTCCCAGGGGTACAGAGGAGCCATACCGGGACAGGAAATTCAACCACTCGCTGAATATCCAGGTCATCTGTGATGCCAGGTTGAGGATAATGAGTGTACGCTCCGGCTGCAACCATGATTCCTTCCTCCTCCGGAATTCTGCCATCTACCATCGGTTCCAGGAGGGCCAAATGCCAGAGGGAATCCTGATAGGTAAATATCTCTTAGATACTCTAACATATGTATATGATATATTTTAATCATTCTGATTGCTTATGTCAATGATCTATTTTGTTTACGCAGGTGATTCTGGATATTCGTGTCTTCCGTGGCTGTTCACACCCATCAAAAACCCCAATGGAGTGGAAGAGGTGCGCTACAACCAGACACACATCGCCACAAGATCGGTGATTGTGCGCACCTTTGGCGTATTTAAGATCCGTTTCCGCTGCTTGGACATATCTGGTGGTGTTCTTCAGTACGCCCCCCCCCCCCCAAAGTCTCCTTAATTTTTATGATTTGCTGTATGTGGCATAATATTGCCCCAAAAATCCCTGATATAGATCTAGAGAGCTTGGATAACCAGGAGTATGGAGAATATATCGATCCATTCCTGGAGCATGATGCTCTGGGAGTCCAAGCTCGAGCAGACTATATACAGGCGGTGTTTGGGCAATAATGTTGACTGTGCAACATACAGTTTTTATTTTTGTTTTTATTTACTTTTCAGTATTATTTATAATCCAAAAGATTATATATTTTGGATTAAGTTTGAGCAAATATTGTCATTTCAATATCGAAGGAATGATATTGTATATCATTGTAAAGCCATTGATTGAAAGTGGTTAATTTTGGCAAATGTTGCAATTGTTCAATGTAAAGTTGATGAAACACATGTTTAATATAATCTCTTTAAATAAAAATTATTGAGATGTACACTTGACTCTGTTGTTATTTGTAAAGCTAGAACAATAAATATTTTTTCATATGTGTTTAGCTTCTATCTTGCCTTTTTAAAACTGATCCCTTATTTCATTTCTTTAGGCATACTTGCATTTTAGACAATCACTGTTATCTTCGGGATAACTTAACGTGCATGAGCTCAATGTTATCTATATGCAGTTCAAACAATTATTTAAAAATATTCCTTTTTTTTTTAATTTACTATCACATTAAACTTGTTATCATTTCTGGAAGTAGTAGCAATGCACTACATGTTTATAAATTAATACATGTGTTTCTCTCTGTCTCTCTCTCTCTCTCTCTCTCTCTCTGTCTCTCTCACTCTCTTTTCTCATAAATATGTAGAAATAGAAGGTTTATTTACATGTGCACCCTTCATTTCTTCACATATTTTTGGGATTTATAGCTTTGTGTTTCATGTCCCTAAAGATAATCAAAAGATTTAAATTTAACAATAGTCCAATTTTAGTATATGTATCTAAAATAAATGTTCTATGTAAATGAATAATAACATCATTTGACTGTACTTATCTTTAAAATACTATGAAATGAGAGATTATCTAAATAATCTATGTAATTTCACATTATTTTTAAGACAGCGATATTCTTCATTAATACCAATTTAACTTTCACATTGAGCTATTGACATTTCTTGTTTTTGTTACCTGAGGAGGAGATCGTAGATCTTGGAGGGGGTCCCAAAGCCCTTCGGACCTCAGCTGTATAAGAAAAATTGAATATACATATTTAAAAATGTGAACAATCATACAAGTAAGAACAATTTACTTAAAACAAAATGAATAATAAAAAACATACCTGTAGAACGGCCAATGCTTGCTTCATCAGGGGTGCTGCACATAATGTCCGGGTGTCTGGCGGCCGAGGAGAAACTGTGGCTGGATTCAGTGTGGATACTGACGGGCAATAGGAGGGCCTCATCTCCATACATGGCAGCATCATCATCAGCTGTACCTGCAGCAGCAGCAGCAGCTGCAGCACTGGTAGATGCTAAACCAAAATACAACACGAAGGAAAAGATTAGTCTCAACATAATTGCACATCATAATCTCAATAACCATAAAAAGGTTAAAGATTGATCAAATTATTGTGACATCAAAAACGCATGTAATAGAATTTTACCTGCCAACTCGTCAGTATCACCACCAAATCCAGATCGAGCATCATATTTGCTCCCAGCTTCTCCCTCAGCTGAGTCTCGTACTCTGAGAGCTCAGCCGTATATGGCGCGCCACCACCGGTAGAACGTGCAGCTTGCTTCTCCCTGGCCAGATTGGCCTTTAAGATTCTCTTAATGTCAGAGAACCTCTTCTTACAGTTCTCAACCATTTTGGGATGAGCGCCTCCTTCGGCAGAGACACTGCCAGCTATCGCTCTCCAAAGTTCTTGTTTTCTGGAGAGCGAGGTCTTTTGGGCTTTGGAACCATAAATAAAATCATAGTGCTCTAAAACAAGGGTAACTAAAACTTTGTTTTGATAAAAAGTAAACTGAATATTTCTCCCAGACTTGGTCTTCCCAGACATAACAAAACCAAATAATAGAGCACACAAATGTCGCAAGAATAACAATCAAATGAACAATCAAATTAAAATGAAGACCTACAGCTCTTGTCAAAGCTTAGTAGGACTTAAAAGACTCCATTTTCAATTCCCTTTTATAGATAAATACGTAGACAATCAGCCGTTGACAATTAGAGAATCATCAATAAAATTTTAACAATATGATAGGACATCGTATTTACTATTCCGTCATTTATGACGCATGATTAATATAATCCTCATATGTCAACTTAATACATAATGAATTACAACCATCTACAATTATGATAGTTGTCTCATTTAAATAATAGTGATTCATTTTACAGTTCAAGATGGCGCAATCTCAATTATTTAGTGACGGTGAATTGGTAATCCTGTTCAACGGGATTGACAGCTATTTCAGATGGATTGTGTGAGTGAGTGTTATTATGCGCAAGGACAGGGATCGCATCCTTATTTTTTTGGACATTACTATTAAGACGCCACCAATCCAGGTAATCCTATTATCATTTTTAAAGGCCCATATTTTAGGGATAACTAAAATTTGACTTGTATACGCAGTTATTAATAATAGATTTTAATCTCTTGTCAGTCAGTCATTGGTGACGCATTAAATATTATCAATGATTCGATGTTCTGAGCACATGATTCATATATTGCGCCTATCAAAATGCATTTAAAAATTGATATTACAAAGAACCAATAAGATAGCTTTATGTTTTGGATTTTTTTGTGTCACTTTATATTTTTTTGAGGGAGGGGTTATTTTGCTATTGGAGTTTGAGAGAGAGCAGGAGTTTGAGAGAGACAGCAGTTGTATTTGAGAGAGCAGTTGTGTTTTTTGTATTTGTTAGAATTAATTTACTTATGTCTAAGCCACCAGCATTTAGTGATGGTGAACTGGTCATTCTTGTCTATGGGATTAACAGGTATTTCCCAAGGAGGATAGGTGGAGTGAGAGGCATCAGGCACGAACAACGGGACACCATTGTTTATGAGATGATTCGACGCATGAGGCGGGTGTCCGGAATACAACGGTTGCGTCGCCAATGTCTTCGCCGGTTCAGTGATCTGAGGCGTAGGGAGCAGGATCGCTATGCAGCGATCAGATCACTGATCCGGAGATGTAAGTATTATTTATCCAGTATATTGACAAACATGACGCACATAAAATAAAACCGGATTAAAAATAAAATCTTGAACAATTTTATATTACAACAAATTATATTTATTGACAAAAAAGACGCAAAATGAATAAATGTTTATTGCTTTCATTGTTAATAGATTATAGATTACAAATTTATTAACAAATATATATATATTTATATATATATTTACTTTAATTGAGATAGATAAATAAATAGATAGAGATATGTGTATGTGTGTCCATTTTTATATATATATGTATATTTAAATAGATATATTGTAATATTTTAATAAATAATTTTGGTTTACTATGGAATATATAATATCCATACTTTTAAAAAACATTGACATTAAACATCATATTAAAATAAAAATGATTCTAATGTTGACATTCATCATTGTATCATTGCAGATATAACAAGGCCACGAGACAGGAGACCCAGATATTTGTTGCCAGTCTCCATGGAGAGCCCAAGGAGCAACAAGGCATCCCCGCCAAAACCTTTAATCCTCCTACAACCTATGAGGGAAGGAGAATCGGGCACATCTTCTTCGGATGTGTCAGATACAGAAGGTAATTGAACATATCAACATGTTCTTATTATTTAACTGTAAAAGACTGATAAACAAAATTATATAGTTTAATAATGCAGTTTCATCCTGTATTAATTATTGCCTATGAACACAAATTCAGTGCCTAAGGCATCCAATTAGATATAGGCAGCACACCTGTCCTATCCAATATCAATAAACATTACTACAGTACAGTAAGTAATAATGTGTAGGCATTTCAAGAGAAAGAAGGCACACACATTGATTAAAGCTTACAGACAGTGAAACTTTAAAAAATGTATTACTTTAGAGCAGACACCATTGTTGCTGTTGAAGCGTTAAAAATGAGAAAATTGACCAGAGATATGCTTCAAAAGTGATTTAAACTGCGCTTCCTTTCTATCACTTCTCTCATACATAAAATGGTATGAGATGCATACAATTCAACTCTGGTTTCCACCTCAAACATGTTTTCTTGGGCACTTATAAGTTCAACACGGAGCAGGGTGTGTATAGAGGGACATGAATAGTGCTATATTGTGTTACTATTTTTTTACTGTCAAGCAGCACAATGCATGTTCACCTATGCACACCCTGCAAAATGTGTAACTCATCAGTGTTCATGAAAACATGGCCAAGGTGGAAACCATAACTTCTACACACCTGTAAGCAAGTGTTTTTCTCTTTTTAAAAAAAAAATTAAAATATTTTTTTTTTAAAAATTTAAAAATCACACAATGACATCAACAACAAATAAAGATTAGAAATATAGAGTGCCTAGGAAAGAACAAATCCAAAGAAGATCACTGAGCTTTATGTTAGCAATTGTGTTTTAACTAATTTGATTGATATCATTCATTTTTCATAACCGTCTACAGAATTGATGACCCGAATGTAGGACTTATCACATATTAATCATCATAATATTGATTTGTGTTTTATGCTTCTTCTCGGACAGCTGAAGACCAGGGATCCTCTGAAGAGGATGTGGAACAAGCAGGCCAGAGTCCGGAGGGGAGTCAAGAAGAGGGGCCTAATACTGAATGTAAGTATTTATCATATCCTGTTTTGTCACTGCTATATTGATTGGGAATTATGAGAGCTTCATTTATTTTGTTTGGGAGGACAATGTGGGGTGTAACCTAGGCCTTGACACATATTCAAAATCACTAACAAGGTTTTTGTGCTTTGTGCTTCTTCTCGGACAGCTGAAGACCAGGGATCCTCTGAAGAGGATGTGGAACAAGCAGGCCAGAGTCCAGAGGGGAGTCGAGAAGAGGGGCCTAATACTGAATGTAAGCATTTATCATATCCTGTTTTGTCACTGCTATATTGATTGTGAATTATGAGAGCTTCATTTATTTTGTTTGGGAGGACAATGTGGGGTGTAACCTAGGCCTTGACACATATTCCACATCACTAACAAGGTTTTTGTGTTTTGTGCTTCTTCTCGGACAGCTGAAGACCAGGGATCCTCTGAAGAGGATGTGGAACAAGCAGGCCAGAGTCCGGAGGGGAGTCGAGAAGAGGGGCCTAATACTGAATGTAAGTATTCTTCATATCCTGTTTTGTCACTGCTATATTGATTGTGAATTATGAGAGCTTCATTTATTTTGTTTGTGAGGACAATGTGGGGTGTAACCTAGGCCTTGACACATATTCCACATCACTAACAAGGTTTTTGTGTTTTGTGCTTCTTCTCAGACAGCTGAAGACCAGGGATCCTCTGAAGAGGATGTGGAACAAGCAGGCCAGAGTCTGGAGGGGAGTCAAGAAGAGGGGCCAAATACTGAATGTAAGCATTTATCATATCCTGTTTTGTAACTGTTATTTTGATTGTGAATTTAGAGCTTCATTTATTTTGTTTGGGAGGACAATGTGGGGTGCAACCTAGGCATTGACACATATTCCACATCACTAACAAGGTTTTTGTGTTTTGTGCTTCTTCTCGGACAGCTGAAGGTGATGAATACGCCACATCAGCCAGGAGTCCTGAGGGGAGTCTGGAGGAGGTGGCTGAAACTGAATGTAAGCATTTATCATATCCTGTTTTTTCACTGATATGTTGATATTGAATTTGTAAACACGCAAAAAAAAAAATTATGTCAAACTATGTGGAGTATAATCTATAACAAACAAATGGAGTACAGCACCTACCACGCACGAGACACAGAGCACATCAATAAGAAAGAAAGTTCTCTAGTTTGTGATTAACAGTGATGACCTTTATTGTGCATACAGGGTCCAAATCAGCAATGTTTCAGGCAACAACTTAGGCCTTTTTCAAGCTAAGTTGTTGCCAGAAACGTTGCTGATTTGGACCCTGTATGCACAATAAAGGTCGTCACTGTTAATCACAAGCTGGGGAACTTTCTTTCTAATTGGAGTATAATCTAGGCCATGACACATATTATAAACCCTTTACAATGGTTTGGTTTTGTGCTTCTTCTCGGACAGATGAAACAGATGAGGATACAGAATATGCGGCCACAGCAGAAGAGGAGGTGGCAGCAACAGAAAGTAGGAATCTTTCATATAATGTTTTCAAACTTATATCTTGAAAGTGAATTGTTGTAACATATTTCATTTTGTGTTTTTATTCCAGCCATTATAAAGGGCACACAAACTGAGCCCTTTATTCCGAATCTAATGGGCAACTTAAAGGGACATTGTTAGGAATTATTATCCCGGGACAATATTGGAAGATGAGTCTTGGATGAAAACAGTGACCTTCTCAGACGTCTGGGAAACAATTACCAAAATAACACACACAGGCAGGTTATCATTAGCAAAGGTTTCGTTTATTGTGGACCCAAAAGCACAATATATAGACGTGGATACATTTGGGCACACGTGGGCATTTCTGGTGCGTAGCATCATCTTATTGGCCAAGCCTAACACAGTATTATATTTCCTACTGGCCTTATTGGCATGCAACATAACATATATGAAAAAAAAGACAGACATGAAGAGGAGGAGAAAAAAAATGTATTTTGCAGCTTACAGGAAATCATGTAGGCAGTATATGGGTCATGGAACTTAGCTCTGAGCGTTGTGGTTAGGCTACAGGAAGCAGGTGTGGAACACAGGCAGAACAGACAGAAACTTATGTTAGCAAAATAATGTTAGCAAAATTACAAGTGGTGTGAAATAAGTACATAGGTAAAGTGTGCAACACAAATAAGTGATGTTCCCTGACAGACATTAAACCCAATTTTTTTTTTTCATGATTCAGATAGAGAATACCATTTTAACCAACTTTCTAATTTACTTCTATTGTCTAATTTGCTTCATTCTCTTGATATTCTTTCCTAAAAAGCATATCTAGATAGGCTCAGTAGCTTCTGATTGGTGGCTGCACATAGATGCCTCGTGTGATTGGCTCACCAATGTGCATTGCTATTTCTTTAACAAAGGATATCTAAAGATTGCAGCAAATTAGATAATGGAAGTGAATTGGAATGTTGTTTAAAATTGTATTCTCTATCTGAATCATGAAAGAAAAATTTGGGGTTTAGCGGCCCTTTAAGGCAGGCGCTGGAAAATGTGGTGGAGGCTGTGCGCCAAATACAACAAAACCTTTGCAAATTTTAATTTTGTTATTATATATTTATATTTTATTTTTTTAAATTAAAAAAAAAAAGTTTTATCAATAATAAAAAGTTTATCTTAATAATATCATGTTGTCGCTACATTTTCAAAAATATTATCTTAAAGGGAAATGAAAATGAAATATATGTTTAATCATATATAGATAGCATGAAATGTTGTTTATTATTATTTTGGTAGATATATTAAATTTGAAAACCGTTTATGGATATATCCTTTGATGGGTAGCAAATCTATATAAACTATATAGCTGCAGAATTATGTCTACATATGGATGACTCATGTGATTGGCATTGTCTATCTGCATAATGAAATAACATATATAAGTGTGATGTCCCTTTAAGATATTAAATGTCTATTTTTGTAATAGAATAATTAATTGAATAAAAATTCACATTACATGTTGTTTTTAACTATAGTATAGATCCAATTAATAATATATTTTCTATTTCTATAATTAGTAATATGAATAAATAATGAGATATGAAGGTCAAGATTGATATAATTAAATTATTACATTTTTGAGTAACATGTTAAAAAAATTAGAAATATACATTACAGATATATATATATTTATATACAAGCGTAGCGTACATACATAGATATACATAATTAGATATCAATACACCCCTCTGTCGATATATATAAATATTGATCTATATTTAGAGAGATAACATTTTTCTCTCAATACCTATATATAGATATTTATATCTATGTATATATTTATATAACAACATTTCAAATTAGGGGGAGATAAAAGGCGAGCTTAAAATCCTCCACTATGCACAAAATATAGACAAAATAACTCATTGTGTAGTTCATTAAGAAATGTAAACAGAGGCAGAGGCTTGTTTTCCCACAGAAAACCTCTGAATTACATTGTTTCCAATGCAGCAAAGGATTCTGGGTAAGATATGTAAATTAAGTACACGACAAACCTTTTTACTTCAAAGTAGTCTATCTGCAGAGTGGAGCTCCACTCTAGACAGGAAACATGTGACCTCCACTGCAATTTTTTTTCTATTTCAATAAAACTTTAATGTATCAAACAACCAATATGCACAATCATTCAGAAAACGTTGTTTTTTTTTTATATAAACTTTAATGTATCAAACAACCAATAGGCACAATTCTGAAAACGAAATTGCTTTCTTTTAGTTTATGGCGAGTGACATTTTAAAGTATAAGCAAATGTAATGATTAAGTTATAAATAGATCATGTCAGGAAATCACAGGAGGAATTCTTTGGTTTTCATGTATTATCTACTGTTTTAAATGAACAATATTGAACTATTTAAAGCTCCACTCTACACAACAAAAATGTGACATCCACAACCTCCACGGGGAAGTTCTCTTTAAACAAGAAGAAGGTTTGCTGCTTTCTTTTTTTTTTTACCGTATTTAACCCCTTAGTGACCTGACTGTTTTACCAATTTTTTAGCGTTAGCGACCAGGGCTGTTTTTACATTGCTGCGGTGTTTGTGTTTAGCTGTAATTTCCCTCTTACTCCTTTACTGTACCCACACATATTACATACTCATTACTGTACCCACACATATTATATACTCATTACTGTACCCACACATATTACATACTCATTACTGTACCCACACATATTATATACTCATTACTGTACCCACACATATTACATACTCATTACTGTACCCACACATATTATATACTCATTACTGTACCCACACATATTACATACTCATTACCGTACCCACACATATTATATACTCATTACTGTACCCACACATATTATATACTCATTACTGTACTCACACATATTATATACTCATTTATTGTACCCACACATATTATATACTCATTACTGTACCCACACATATTATATACTCATTACTGTACCCACACATATACCGTTTATATACTCATTACTGTACTCACACATATTATATACTCATTACTGTACCCACACATATTACATACTCATTACTGTACCCACACATATTATATACTCATTTACTGTACTCACACATATTATATACTCATTACTGTACCCACACATATTATATACTCATTACTGTACACACACATATTATATACTCATTTATTGTACCCACACATATTATATACTCATTACTGTACTCACACATATTATATACTCATTACTGTACCCACACATATTATATACTCATTACTGTACACACACATATTATATACTCATTTATTGTACCTACACATATTATATACTCATTACTGTACTCACACATACTATATACCGTTTATATACTCATTTACTGTACCCACACATATTATATACTCATTACTGTACCCACACATATTACATACTCATTACTGTACTCACACATATTATATACTCATTACTGTACTCACACATATTATATACCGTTTATATACTCATTTACTGTACCCACACATATTATATACTCATTACTGTACCCACACATATTACATACTCATTACTGTACTCACACATATTATATACCGTTTATATACTCATTTACTGTACCCACACATATTACATACTCATTACTGTACCCACACATATTATATACTCATTACTGTACCCACACATATTACATACTCATTACTGTACCCACACATATTATATACTCATTACTGTACCCACACATATTACATACTCATTACTGTACCCACACATATTATATACCGTTTATATACTCATTTACTGTACCCACACATATTATATACTCATTACTGTACCCACACATATTACATACTCATTACTGTACCCACACATATTATATACTCATTACTGTACCCACACATATTACATACTCATTACTGTACCCACACATATTATATACTCATTACTGTACCCACACATATTATATACTCATTTACTGTACCCACACATATTATTTACTCATTTACTGTACCCACACATATTATATACTCATTTACTGTACCCACACATATTATTTACTCATTTACTGTACCCACACATATTATATACTCATTTATTGTACCCACACATATTATATACTCATTTACTGTACCCACACATATTATATACTCATTACTGCACCCACACATATTATATACCGTTTTTTTTCGCCATAAGATTGACTTTCTACAGATACCATTCTTTTCATCATATCATATAATTTTTACTAAATATTTTTATAAATTATGATTAAAAAATATTAAAAACCACACTTTTTTTTTTTAACTTTTACCCCCAAAATCTGTTACGCATCTACAACCCGCAAGAAAACAACATGGCTAAACAGTTTCTTCATTTTGTCCTGAGTTTTGAAATACCCAATTTTCAATTTTTACGATTAACCTTTTTCTCCTTCAGTGACCTTTTAACCCCAACCCTCCCCCTAGATCTAACCCTCCCCCTAGATCTACCACTAAGCCTAGATCTAACCCTACCCCTAGATCTAACCCTCCCCCTAGATCTACCACTAAGCCTAGATCTAACCCTCCCCCTAGATCTAACCCTCCCCTAGATCTACCACTAAGCCTAGATCTAACCCTACCCCTAGATCTAACCCTCCCCCTAGATCTACCACTAAGCCTAGATCTAACCCTAACCCTAGATCTAACCCTCCCCCTAGATCTAACCCTTCCCCTAGATCTAACCCTACCCCTAGATCTAACCCTCCCCCTAGATCTACCACTAAGCCTAGATCTAACCCTACCCCTAGATCTAACCCTCCCCCTAGATCTACCACTAAGCCTAGATCTAACCCTTCCCCTAGATCTAACCCTCCCGCTAGATCTACCACTAAGCCTAGATCTAACCCTACCCCTAGATCTAACCCTCCCCCTAGATCTACCACTAAGCCTAGATCTAACCCTACCCCTAGATCTAACCCTCCCCCTAGATCTACCACTAAGCCTAGATCTAACCCTAACCCTAGATCTAACCCTCCCCCTAGATCTAACCCTTCCCCTAGATCTAACCCTACCCCTAGATCTAACCCTCCCCCTAGATCTAACCCTCCCCCTAGATCTAACCCTCCCCCTAGATCTACCACTAAGCCTAAATCTAACCCTAACCCTAGATCTAACCCTCCCCCTAGATCTAACCCTTCCCCTAGATCTAACCCTACCCCTAGATCTAACCCTCCCCCTAGATCTAACCCTCCCCCTAGATCTACCACTAAGCCTAGATCTAACCCTAGATCTAACCCTCCCCCTAGATCTAACCCTTCCCCTAGATCTAACCTTCCCCCTAGATCTAACCCTACCCCTAGATCTAACCCTCCCCCTAGATCTACCACTAAGCCTAGATCTAACCCTAACCCTAGATCTAACCCTCCCGCTAGATCTACCACTAAGCCTAGATCTAACCCTTCCCCTAGATCTAACCCTCCCCCTAGATCTACCACTAAGCCTAGATCTAACCCTAACCCTACATAACTATTTATTTTTATTATTTTTACTATTTAATTTTTTTTCATCTGTTACAACTGTGGTCCTTAAGGAGATAAAGGGATAGTAAATTCAAAATTTAACTTGCATGATTCAGATAGAACATGTCATTTTAAGACACTTATAAATTCACATCTATTTTTAAATGTGCTTTGTTCTTTTGTTATCCCTTGCTGAAAGAGAATACGCACATATTCAACACTAGTGGGAGCTAGCTGCTGATTTTTGCCTGCACACATTTGTCTTTTGCGATTGGATGACTATGGCTCCGTTCGGGCAGCACTCCAAGCAAACTGGGACTCGCTTGTAGCGTTTTCCTCACATTTGCAAGTGAGATGCCTGGCGTTTTTTGAGTGCTCTGATGACATAAGTCCCAGCTGTCACTTTTCAGAGCAAGCTCAGACGCTTGGCAACATGGCAGCCTCCACACACGTTTTGCTGTGGAGGCTGCCATGTTTTTATAAGCAGCAGAGGAGGGACAGGTGAGGCGGATAAGTCTGACAGCAGCATTTAGTACAGGGCAAATTGGAGATAGGTTAAGTAACCTATCTCCAATTTGCCCTGTACTAAATGCTGCTGTCATGCTTATCCGGTGTTATGCTGAGAATTGTTTCCCCAGTGTCTCTGGTTTCCCCTGCCTCTCGGCAAACATCGGAACTCTGACCCACCTCCATTCAGCTGCTCTTAGCTCAGCACCTGTAGTATTATTAGCTGAATGGGGCAGGATAAGCTACAGGGGCTGAGCTGAGAACAGCTGAATGAAGGTGGGTCAGAGTTCCAATGTTTGCAGAGAGACAGGGGAAACCATTCTCGAACAACGGTGTTGTGTAAACAGCTTAAATAAAAATAATCCTCCACTAATAAAGAGAGACACAATTTTAACATTTTTACAGTCAGCTACAAGGGAGCTTATTTAAAAACGTTCATTATTGTGCAGCAGATCCCTTTGCGCATGCAATCGTTTTCTCTAAGCTCCCTTGCTAGTCACCTAGCGCCACGTCATTGCTGGAAGTGAAGCGCCTCCACTAGCTCCTGAGCGCTGCCCGAACGCGGCCTATATGTGTTTATCTTGCTGCCAGTAGTGCAATGTTGTTCCTTCAGCAAAGGATAACAAGAGAACGAAGCAGATTTTATAATGGAAGTAAATAGGGAACTGCATGTTCTTTCTGATTTATAAAAGTCTGTTTTTGACTTGAGTGTCCCTTAAATGATTTTTTATTTATTATGAAAATAACAGTTTTGATTCTGACTATGACTAAGTTTCCTCCCATGTGCTTGACACAGGAGCCAGCAATCATTAAAGATCTACACATTGCTATACAATGGGTTGTCAAGAATGAGGCACTGTTCTGTGGGCGCATAACCATGCCAAGTTATGGGTGAATGAATGAAGATGACCGCCAGAAGGCCATAGATAACGTGATGCAAAGAGAAGAACCAGAAGCAAGGGAGCCATTCCTATTTGTATTTCAGCACAGAGAAGATATGGAGTTGTTTTTGCAGGCATGTCTTGACCAACAGGGCCTCCAAGTTAATGCCATGTTCAACAAATGACTGATGGACAAGGGGTGGTGGTGTGTTTCTGTTTAAATTATTGATAATAATAAAAAAATAAGATAATTAACACCATTTCTGAGTCAGTGCTTTAATAACACACTACCACAAGTACAAGATAATTGTAGAAAACAGTATGTATATATATATATATATATATATATATATATATATATATATATATATATATAGCAGTAGCCTATTGTTGCTTCTGCTTTCATAGTATAAGGTTAGGGTTATAAGTTCAAATGGTTTCTGACCTTGATTGAACACGATTCTCCAGAGCTCCGGGGAACAGCAAGAAAGCACACAAGCACAGAGAGTGTTTCTCAGTAGTTCCGTTTACTGTAAGTATATACAGCAGTTATATAGCAGTCTCGCATCACGAGGCTACAGGAAATGCAGTTAGAGGAGTAACATAAAATATCCATATATGTCTATCTAAGAAGCATGTTAAAGGAAGTTGTGGGTGTTGTTTGCTGTATTACAGACAATCATATGAGTTTCAAAATGCCCTCATGTGTTGGTTACAAGTCACCCACTAACATAATATACCCATCAACACACAGAGAGACAACCACATAAAACACACAAAGACATAGAGACACACACACCCTCACTGAGACATCCAGAGAAAACAGAGACATACACTCTCAGAGAGACACCCACAGAAACTGCACATACATACACACACCCTCACAGAGACAACCAAAGAAAACACACAGACATACTCACACACCCTCAGAGAGACATCCACAGAAAACGCAGACATACATACATACACCGACCCTCAAAGAGACATCCACATTAAAAAAAAAAGTCATACACATCCACCCTCACAGAGGCATCAAGAGGAAATACACAAAGACATACATACACACACCCTCACAGGGACACAAATAGAAAAAGCACAAAGACATACGCACACACCCTCACAGACATACACAGATAATGCACAAAGACATATACACCCACTCTCACAGAGAGACCAACAAAAACAACAACAAAACAGTGTGTGACATGCATGATAAAAAAATTGCAGAAATTAAGAGATCACTTTTTAAACAATCAGATTTGCAAATGTGCAAACAAAAATTAAACTCTATGAATTCAAATTGTAGATTAATGTTATCGGTAGATGGTTAGATGAAGAAAAGTACTTTTAAAAGGTTGACATATGTTTGTGTTTTTCCCCCAAACAAGAGCAACACTTCAATTATGGTGTAAACATGTTCCCATCTGTCAGCTGTACTTATGGATTTTGAAAATGCTGTACTCTATATGGTCTTGGTGGAACCATAAGCCGGGGCACTAGGTCTCATACCATTAGATATGGTTAAATGCATGATTTAGGCTCGTTTGTATGTATTTCAAAATTAAGTCAGCTGTAGTGTAAACTAAACAGTGTTAAGTTAACCTGTATCATTTGAAACACTGAGAAATCTTAGTTTGAAAGTATAACTTTTTATGCATATGTAAAAATCATAGATAAAATGCCTCCTTGCATCTGTAAAGTCCTTGCATAAAGGGGCAGTAAACTGAAATGTAGTTAAAATGTATATATTACAAAAAAATATATCTTTCAAAAGGGCAACTACCATTTGTGTATTAAGGAGGAAACCTTTATGCATGGCTTTAAATATAGAATTTCTACAGCATTGTCAAATAATCATAAATACACTGCTGCAGATTGCTAAAAAAAAATGTTTTTTATGGACCCCTGTCCCCACCATACTACTACCACACTGAAGTTACAATCCAAAATTCCACAAAGAAATAAAAAAAAAATTACTATGTAAGTCCTACCTCCTCTGCAAATGAAAGTGCTCTGCCATCTGACTCAGACACACACTGTACAAACTTAAAGGGCTACTGGACCCACATTTTTTCTTTCATGATTCAGATAGAGCATGCAATTTTAAGCAGCTTTATAATTTATTCCTATTATAATTTTTTATTCGTTCTCTTGCTATCTTTATTTGAAAAGTTAGGAATGAAAGCTTTGGAGCATGACTATTTTTTGTTCAGTACCCTGGATAGAGCTTGCTAATAGGTGCCTGCATCTAGCCATCCAATAAGCAAGCGTAACCCAGGTTCTCAAACTAACATGGGCCGGCTCAAACGCTTTTATTTCTTCTTTTTCAGATAAATATAGGAAGAGAACGAAGAAAATTTGATAATAGAAGTAAATTAAAAAGCTGCTTAAAATTGCATGCTCTATCTGAATCTAGAATGAAAAAAATTGTGTTTAGTATCCTTTTAAGTGCCAAGTCTGTCTCACTACGCATAGTGGTTTAGTGCACACTCAAAAATCCTCTCAAATGCTAATGCTTTACTCATTTTAATACAATTGACCACACTCAGTAGCACTCTGCTGTAGTACCCTCTGGTGGCTGCCAAAATTGTTTAAAGAAAATAATAGTTGTTCTTGCCTCATGGGGCACCCTGGCCCATTTGGCCCCTGACAGGAGTCACCCCTGTAACCCCCTGATGGCAGCCAGGTGTGATTTACGGAGATTATGTATTTATAACTTACAATTATCATTACTTTTGCTTATACTTTGCCCTAACAGAACATAAGTTAATGTAAAGAATGTGCTTATTTAACCTTATTAATAGCAATCAGCATAAACCACTGTCAATGAACATTAAGAACAGGAAAGCAAAATATTTAGTTTTCTGAATTATTGTGTCTATTGATTGTTACGTTAAAGTCCATTTAAAAAAATAAATAAATATTGAGTGGAGGTCAAATGTTTCCTATCTTGAGTGGAGCTCCAGTTTGGCACAAGTTTGTTTGCCATATAAAGTGTTGGTTCAGGCTTAGAACATATATCCACACAGAAATGAGTGTCGCAAATCATTTTAAACCTTTTTAAATACAAGTTACTTTTAAGAAAGGTAAAATATATTCAGTGGCAAGGTTGGCACAAGTTTGTTTGCCATATAAAGCATTGGGTCAGGCTTAGAACTTAAAAATATGAAGTGGTTCATGCCCTGTATATATGTACACATAAATGAGTGACTCATCAGATTTCAACCCTTTTTAAATACCAGTTACTTATTCAGAAAAGGTAAAATATATGAAGTGGCCAGGTTGGCACCAAAAAATTGCTATAAAAAGCATTGGGCACGGCTGAAAATATGTATATTCTATGAAGATGTTCATGCCGAGTATATATCATCACAGAAATAAGTGACCAAAAGGATTTTAACACTTAAAATACCAGTTACTTATTCAGAAAAGGTAAAATATATGAAGTGGCAAGGTTGGCACCAGATTGTTTGATATAAAAAGCATTGTGACAGGCTGAAAACATGTATATCCTATAGTGAGGCTTATGCCATGTATATAAGTACACATTAATGAGCGTTCCAAAAGATTTTAAAAGTTTTTAAATACCAATTACTTATTTAGAAAAGGTAAAATATATGAAATGGCAAGGTTGCCTGCAATTTTTTTGCTATAAAAAGCGTTGGGCCAGGTTGATAACATGTCTATTCTATAATGGGGTTCATGCCCTGTATATATCCACACATAAATTAGTGGGCCAAATGATTTTAACCCTTTTTAAATACATTTACTTAATAAGATAAGATAAAATATATGAAGTGGCAAAGTTGGCACCAGATTGTTTGCCTTAAAAGGATTGGGCCATGCTGAAAATATTTGTCTATTCTATGATGAAGTTCATGCCGAGTATTTATCATCACAGAAATGAGTGACCCAAAAGGATTTTAACGCTTTTAAAATAACTGTTTATTATTCATAAAAGGTAAAATATATGAAGTAGCAAGGTTGTCAGCAATGTTTTCCATAAAGAGCGTTGGGCAAGTCTGATAACATGTCTGTCCTATGATGGGGTTCATGCCGTCTATATATCCACAAATAAATAAGTGGCTCAAAGGATTTTAACTCTTTTTAAAATAACAGTTACTTTTTGAAAACATAACCAAATTTGTTCCACATTTGCTATCTGTTTATTGCAATACTAGTTTTAAAGTCCGTGTAGACGGTCAAAAATGTGTCCAACTTACTAACCACTCCCTTATTTACCCACCTCTCCCTCCAAGAACCTTTGCCTACCATCTGACCCCCCCATCCACTCAGATCTCCTCTCTCTTATCCCCCCACCCTCCTTCACCCTCCCTGCCACTTTCAACATCTAATTTTCTGCAGCGCAGAGGTACCACCCGCTCCCGTCTATATCTATCACCAATCCCTCTATCTCTATCACTATCCATATATCCCTCTATCCCTCTATTGCTGTGTCCATCTATCCCTATCCATCTATCCCTCTATCTCTATTCCTCTATCTCTATCCCTATCTCCCTATACCTATATCCATTTATCTCTATCCATCTATCACTATCCTTCTATCCCTATCTTAACATATATTTTTTTATGCAGCGCAGTGGTCCCAGCCTCTCCAGCCCCTCCAGCGATGGGGCTCCCACCTGCCTCCCTCCTTACCCTCCCACGCCACCGATTGGCACCACCGCTGCACAATACAGAAAGGGACACAGATTGCAGAAATGCCTCAATATTGAGGCATAGGGCATTACCATTTTCTAAGCAACCGTTGCAGAGAGGGCCAGTGATGGTGCCGATCGTTGGTGGTGTGTGAAGGATAGGAGGGAGGCAGGTGGGTGGCCCATCACTGGAGGTAGGAGGAAGAAGGCGGTAGGGTGTGTGAGAGGGGCAGGAGCGGGTGGGAACGCTTATACTACGGAAAAAGTTGGAAGCTGGAAGGCGGGAGAGGGGGATAATAGATTAGTAAAATAAACTGGGAGAGGGTAAAGTGGTAGGGGAATGAGGGTGGGCAAATACACTACAGATTTTATTTTATATATCTACTGTATATAAAAAAAATAAAAGCAAATAAATATTAGCTACTGGCAGACAGCGGAAAGTACATAACATGTACGCTAAAAGGTAGAAGGGGGGGGGATTAGAGAGCTGTTTGGGGGGGGGGGGGGTTCTGAACAAAGGAGATCCCAGAGAAGAATTTACAACCATTTGTGCTATAATTGCACAAGCTGTTTGTTCAGTGATAAACCCAAAGTTTGTGAAAAACCATTTTTTTTATTTGATCGCATTTGGCGGTGAAATGGTAGCATGAAATATAGCAAAATGGGCCTAGATCAATACTTTGGGTTGTCTACTACACTACATTTAAGCTAAAATTAACTCTACAAGCTGCCTACATGCTCCCTAATTAACCCCTTCACTGCTGGGCATAAAACACGTGTGGTGCCCAGTGGCATTTAGCAGCCTTCTAATTACCAAAAAGCAACACCAAAGCCATATAAGTCTGCTATTTCTGAACAAAGGGGATCCCAGAGAAGCATTTACAACCATTTGTGCCATAATTGCTTAAGTTGTTTGTAAATAATTTCTGTGAGAAACCTAAAGTTTGTGAAAAAGTGAACATTTTTTTTGTATTTTATGCATTTGGCAGTGAAATGAAATATACCAAGATGGGCCTAGATCAATACTTTGGGTTGTCTACTACACTACACTTAAGCTAAAATTAACTCTACAAGCTCCCTACATGTTTCCTAATTAACCCCTTCACTGCTGGGCATAAAACACATGTGGTGCGCAGTGGCATTTAGCAGCCTTCTAATTACCAAAAAGCAACGCCAAAGCCATATAAGTCTGCTATTTCTGAACAAAGGGGATCCCAGAGAAGCATTTACAACCATTTATGCCATAATTGCATAAGTTGTTTGTAAATAATTTCTGTGAGAAAAATAAATTTTGTGAAAAAATAAACATTTTTTTTTTATTTGATCGCATTTGGCGGTGAAATGGTGGCATGAAATATACCAAAATGGGCCTAGATCAATACTTTGGGTTGTCTACTAAAAAAATAAATATATACATGTCAAGGGTTATTCAGGGATTCCTGACAGATATCAGTGTTCCAATGTAACTAGCGCTCATTTTGAAATAAAGTGGTTTGGAAGTAGCAAAGTGCTACTTGTACTTATTGCCCTATAACTTGCAAAAAAAAAGCAAAGAACATGTAAACATTGGGTATTTCTAAACTCAGGACAAAATTTTGAAACTATTTAGCATGGGTGTTTTTTGGTGGTTGTAGATATGTAACAGATTTTGGGTGTCAAAGTAAGAAAAAGTGTGTTTTTTTCATTTTTTCCTCATATTTTATAATTTTTTTTATAGTAAATTATAAGATATGATGAAAATAATGGTATCTTTAGAAAGTCCATTTAGTGGCGAGAAAAACGGTATATAATATGAGTGGGTACAGTAAATGAGTAAGAGGAAAATATAGCCCTGGTCCTTAAAGGGACATGAAACCCAAATTTTTTATTTCATGATTTAGAAAGAGCATGCAATTTTAAACAACTTTCTATTTTACTTGTATTATCTAATTTGCTTCACTTTCTTGGTATACTTTGCTGAAAAGCATATCTAGATAGGCTC
This sequence comes from Bombina bombina, assembly GCF_027579735.1. Taxonomy (NCBI): domain Eukaryota; kingdom Metazoa; phylum Chordata; class Amphibia; order Anura; family Bombinatoridae; genus Bombina; species Bombina bombina. The sequence goes on from NC_069501.1 coordinate 247,496,645, forward strand.
AGTAGCTGCTGATTGGTTGCTGCACATTGATGCCTCCTGTTATTGGCTCACCCATGTGCATTGCTATTTCTTCAACAAAGGATATCTGAAGAATGAAGCAAATTAGATAATAAAAGTAAATAGGAGTGTTGTTTAAAATTGTATTTTCTACTTGAATCTTGAAATAAAATTGTTGGGTTTAGTTTCCCTTTAAGGGTAAGAAAATGTAACAATGGTCTGGTCACTAAGGGGTTAATGTTCATTCACAGTGGTTACCTTATAAACCACAATCTGCATAAAACACTGTGAATGAACATTAAGAAGAACAAGAAAGCTACAAAATGTTTCGTTTTCATAATCATTGTCACAGTCTATAGCTTGTTTGTTACATTAAAGTTGATTTAAAAAAAAAAAAAAGCTTAGAGTGGACCCTTCTCTTTTACTTCAGTCTGCTTTTCAGCAGGTTCTCTTTACACCAAAGTATCACTGTTCACACAGCTTATATACTCAGCTAGGATTAATTCAGTGATTCATAAACATCACAAGACCGGCTGTTTTGTCATTTTTGCCACTCATCAGATGAGAAAAGGTTAGAATCAATTCTGAGTGAAGTTGATTCCAGACAGAATACAACAACATTTTAAATTAGGGGGAGATAAAAGGCGAGTTTAAAATCCTCCACTACGCACAAAATATAGACAAAATAACTCATTGTGTAGTTCATTAACAAATCTACACAGGCCCAGAGGCTTGTTTTCCCACAGAAAACCTCTGAATTATATTGTTTCCAATGCAGCAAAGGATTCTGGGTAAGATATGCAAATTAAGTACACAATGACACACCTTTTTACTTCAGTCTGCTTTTCAGCAGGTTCCCTTTACGCCAAAGTATAGCTGTTTACACAGCTTATAAACTTAGCTAGGGTTAGTGCAGTGATTCATAACCATCCCAGGACTGCCTGGAATCAACTTCATCCAGCAGTGATTCTAAACTTCTCCCAGCTAATGAGTGGCAAAAACCACAAAACAGTCTGTCCTGGAATGGTTATGAATCACTGCACTAACCTAGCTAAGTTTATAAGCTGTGTGAACAGCGATACTTTGGCGTAAAGGGAACCTGCTGAAAAGCAGACTGAAGTTAAAAGGTGTGTCATTGTGTACTTAATTTGCATATTTTACCCCGAATCCTTTGCTGCATTTGAAACATTGTAATTCAGAGGTTTTCTGTGTGAAAACAAGCCTCTGGGCCTGTCTACATTTGTTAATGAACTACACAATGAGTTATTTTGTCTATATTTTGTGCGTAGTGGAGGAATTTAAATTCGCCTTTTATCTCCCCCTAATTTAAAATGTTGTTGTATTCTGCCTGGAATCAACTTCACCCAGTAGTGATTTTAACCTTTTCCCAACTGATGAGTTACATAAACCACAAAACAGTCTGTCTTGGGATGGTTATGAATCACTGCACTAACCCTAGCTAAGTTTATAAGCTGTGTGAATAGCAATACTTTGCTATAAAGGGAACCTGCTGAAAAGCAGACTGAAGTAAAAAGGTGTGTCATTGTGCACTTAATTTGTATATCTTACCCAGAATTCTTTGCTGCATTGGAAACAATGTAATTCAGAGGTTTTCTGTGGGAAAACAAGCCTCTGGGTCTGTCTAGATTTGTTAATGAACTACACAATGAGTTATTTTGACTATATTTTGTGCGTAGTGGAAGAATTTAAAGTCGCCTTCTAACTCCCCCTAATTTAAAATGTTGTTGTATTCTACACTGGGCTTTAAAGCCGTTATGACGGAATAGAACGTCATAACAAACGGCTGTCCTGTAGCCTTCTGTGCTTCTAGGACTTGATCGCGGTCTGGAGGGCATTCCTAGGGTTGTAGGGACGCCCCCCAGATGCGATCCAATAATTGAAATCTCGTGATCGTGTGCACGATCGCGTAGTTTCAATTTGTCTACATCGGAACAGGTTTTCCGATGTAGGCACTTTCACCCTGTCACTAAAGGGTTAATAAACTACACTATGAGTTATTTTGTCTATATTTTGTGCGTAGTGGAGGATTTTTATCTCCCCCTAATTTAAAATGTTGTTGTATTCTGCCTGGAATCAACTTCACCCAGCAGTGATTCTAACCTTCTCCCAGCTAATGAGTGGCAAAAACCACAAAACAGTCTGTCCTGGAATGGTTATGAATCACTGCACTAACCCTAGCTAAGTTTATAAGCTGTGTGAACAGCGACACTTTGGCGTAAAGGGAACCTGCTGAAAAGCAGACTGAAGTAAAAAGGTGTGTCATTGTGTACTTAACTTGCATATCTTACCCAGAATCCTTTGCTGCTTTGGAAATAATGTAATTGAGAGGTTTACTGTGGGAAAACAAGCCTCTGGGCCTGTCTAGATTTGTTAATGGACTACACAATGAGTTATTTTGTCTATATTTTGTGCGTAGTGTAGGATTTTAAACTCGCCTTTTATCTCTCCTAATTTAAAATGTTGTTGTATTCTGCCTGGAATCAACTTCACCCAGCAGTGATTCTAACCTTCTGCCAGCTGATGAGTGGCAAAAACCACAAAACAGTCTGTCCTGGGATGGTTATGAATCAATGCACTTAACCCTAGCTAAGTTTATAAGCTGTGTGAACAGCGATACTTTGGCGTAAAGGGAACCTGCTGAAAAGCAGACTGAAGTAAAAAGGTGTGTCATTGTGTACTAGTGATGTGAAGTTTGGTTCTTCTGGGTGAATCGGTTCTTTACGGATGGTTTGATTAACTGAACCGGTTCATGAACTGATTCACTAGTTCACCTACTGAACATGAGGTAGAGGCTCTACCTCATGTTCAGTAGGTGAACTGTAGAGCCGCAGATTTGCAGATCCGTTTCCTGCAGTGCTGTTTGCAAACGACTCAGTGTACTGTTAACTATAGTAACTCCAATGAATCATTTAGATAACAGTACACTGATTCAAATATCAGGTCACACTCACAGCAGTTCTCAACAGACCCCTGCATTTACCCCCTAACTGCAACTTACATTAACCCATTCAGCATCCCATGTTTGTTTATATATATATATTTGTTTATATATATATATATATATATATATATATTATTTGTTGTTCTTCCTCTATATCTAAACTAACTTTTACTTAGCAACAGCTACAAATTATATATATATATTTGTAGCTGTTGCTAAGTAAAAGTTAGTTTTGATATAGAGGAAGAACAACAAATAATATATATATATATATATATATATATATATATATATATATATATATATATTTAAACATATATATATATATATATATATATATATATATATATATAAAAATAAACATGGGATGCTGAATGGGTTAATGTAAGTTGCAGCTAGGGGGTACATGCCGGGGTCTGTTGAGAACTGCTGTGAGTGTGACCGGATATTTGAATCAGTGTACTGTTATCTAAATGATTCATTGGAGTTACTATAGTTAACAGTACACTGAGTCGTTTGCAAACAGTTCACTTCTTTTGAATCAGTGAACTGTTAACAGACTGATTCATTGCAAACGAGTTAGCTAACAGTACACTGATTCAACAACACTGGTAATATGATCCTAGAGTGAGATTCTGCTGTGTGATTCATTGCAAAGGAGGAGTTAGCAGAAGCAGAACTCACTCTAGGATCATATTACCAGTGCTGCTGCAGACTCAGGAAGTGAACTGTTTGCAAACAAATCAATTTAGTCTGGTGAACTGATTCATACAGTTCACTGAAAAGAACCAGTTCAAATGAACGATTCGTTCATGAACTGGATATCACTATTTTGTACTTAATTTGCATATCTTACCCAGAATCCTTTGCTGCATTGGAAACAATGTAATTGAGAGGTTTTCTGTGGGAAAACAAGCCTCTGGGCCTGTCTAGATTTGTTAATGAACTACACAATGAGTTATTTTGTCTATATTTTGTGCGTAGTGGAGGATTTTAAACTCGCCTTTTATCTCCCCTAATTTAAAATGTTGTTGTATTCTGCCTGGAATCAACTTCACCCAGCAGTGATTCTAACCTTTTGCCAGCTGATGAGTGGCAAAAACCACAAAACAGTCTGTCCTGTGATGGTTATGAATCACTACACTAACCCTAGTTAAGTTTATAAGCTGTTTGAACAGCTATACTTTGGCGTAAAGGAAACCTGCTGAAAAGCAGATTGAAGTAAAAAGGTGTGTCATTGTGTACTAGTGATGTGAAGTTTGGTTCTTCTTTGTGAATCGGTTCATTTCGGACGGTTCGATTAACTGAACTGGTTCATGAACCGATTCACCAGTTCACCTACTGAACATGAGGTAGAGGCTCTACCTCATGTTCAGTAGGTGAACTGTAGAGCCGCAGATTTGCAGATCCGTTTCCTGCAGTGCTGTTTGCAAACGACTAAGTGTACTGTTAACTATAGTAACTCCAATGAATCATTTAGATAACGGTACACTGATTCAAATATCAGGTCACACTCACAGCAGTTCTCAACAGACCCCTGCATTTACCCCCTAACTGCAACTTACATTAACCTATTCAGCATCCCATGTTTGTTTATATATATATATATATATATATATATATATATATAATTTGTTGTTCTTCCTCTATATCTAAGCTAACTTTTACTTTGCAACAGCTACAAATTATATATATATATTTGTAGCTGTTGCTAAGTAAAAGTTAGCTTAGATATAGAGGAAGAACAACAAATTATATATATATATATATATATATATATATATATAAACATATATATATATATATATATATATATATATATATATATATATATATATATATATATAAACAAACATGGGATGCTGAATGGGTTAATGTAAGTTGCAGTTAGGGGGTACATGCCGGGGTCTGTTGAGAACTGCTGTGAGTGTGACCTGATATTTGAATCAGTGTACTGTTATCTAAATGATTCATTGGAGTTACTATAGTTAACAGTACACTGAGTCGTTTGCAAACAGTTCACTTCTTTTGAATCAGTGAACTGTTGACAGACTGATTCATTGCAAACGAGTTAGCTAACAGTACACTGATTCAACAACACTGGTAATATGATCCTAGAGTGAGATTCTGCTGTGTGATTCATTGCAAAGGAGGAGTTAGCAGAAGCAGAACTCACTCTAGGATCATATTACCAGTGCTGCTGCAGACTCAGGAAGTGAACTGTTTGCAAACGAATCAGTTCAGTCTGGTGAACTGATTCATACAGTTCACTGAAAAGAACCAGTTCAAATGAACGATTCGTTCATGAACTGGACATCACTATTGTGTACTTAATTTGCATATCTTACCCAGAATCCTTTGCTGCATTGGAAACAATGTAATTGAGAGGTTTTCTGTGGGAAAACAAGCCTCTGGGCCTGTCTAGATTTGTTAATGAACTACACGATGAGTTATTTTGTCTATATTTTGTGCGTAGTGGAGGATTTTAAACTCGCCTTTTATCTCCCCCTAATTTAAAATGTTGTTGTATTCTGCCTGGAATCAACTTCACCCAGCAATGATTTTTTACCTTCTCTGAGCTGATGAGTGGCAAAAACCACTAAACAGTTTGTTCTGGGATGGTTATGAATCACTGCACTAACTGTAGCTAAGTTTATAAGCTGTGTGAACAGCGATACTTTGGCGTAAAGGGAACCTGCTGAAAAGCAGACTGAAATAAAAAGGTGTGTCATTGTGTACTTAAAGGATCAGTCAACACATTAGATTTGCATAATTAACAAATGCAAGATAACAAGACAATGCAATAGCACCTAGTCTGAACTTCAAATGAGTAGTAGATTTTTTTATAACAAATTTCAAAGTTATGTATATTTCCACTCCCCTTGTACCATGTGATAGCAATCAGCCAATCACAAATGCATATACGTATAGTCTGTGAACTCTTGCACATGCTCAGTAGGATCTGGTGACTCAAAAAGTGTAAATATAAAAGATTGTGCACATTTTTTTAATGGAAGTAAATTGGAAAGTTGTTTAAAATTACATGCTGTATCTGAATCATGAAAATTTAATTTAACCTGAGTGTCCCTTTAATTTGCATATCTTACCCAGAATCCTTTGTTGCATTGGAAACAATATAATTCAGAGGTTTTCTGTGGGAAAACAAGCCTCTGGGCCTGTCTAGATTTGTTAATGAACTACACAATGAATTATTTTGTCTATATTTTGTGCAAGGTGGAGGATTTTAAACTCGCCTTTTATCTCCCCCTAATTTAAAATGTTGTTGTATTCTGCCTGGAATCAACTTCACCCAGCAGTGATTTTAACCTTCTCTGAGCTGATGAGTGGCAAAAACCACAAAAGATTCTCCTGGGATGGTTATGAATCACTGCACTAACCCTAGCTAAGTTTATAAGCTGTGTGAACAGCGATACTTTGGCGTAAAGGGAACCTGATTAAAAGCAGGCTGAATTAAAAAGGTGTCATTGTGTGCTTAATTTGCATATCTTACCCAGAATCCTTTGTTGCATTGGGAACAATATAATTCAGAGGATTTCTGTGGGAAAACAAGCATCTGGGCTTGTCTAGATTTTTTAATGAATTACACAATGAATTATTTTGTCTATATTTTGTGCGTAGTGGAGGATTTTAAACTCGCCTTTTATCTCCCTCTAATTTAAAATGTTGTTGTATTCTGCCTGGAATCAACTTCACCCAGCTGATGAGTGACAAAAACCACGAAACAGTCTTTCCTGGGATGATTATGAATCACTGCACTAACCCTAGCTAAGTTTATAAGCTGTGTGAATAGCAATACTTTGGTGTAAAGGGAACCTGCTGAAAAGCAGACTGAAGTAAAAAGGTGTGTCATTGTGTACTTAATTTGCATATCTTACCCAGAATCATTTGCTGCATTGGAAACAATATAATTCAGAGGTTTTCTGTGGGAAAACAAGCCTCTGGGCCTGTCTAGATTTGTTAATGAACTACACAATGAGTTATTTTGTCTATATTTTGTGCGTAGTGGAGGATTTTAAACTCGCCTTTTATCTCCCCCTAATTTAAAATGTTGTTGTATTCTGCCTGGAATCAACTTCACCCATCAGTGATTTTAACCTTCTCTGAGCTGATGAGTGGCAAAAACCACAAAACAGTTTGTCCTGGGATGGTTATTAAACACTGCACTAACCCTAGCTAAGTTTATAAGCTGTGTGAACAGCGATACTTTGGTGTAAAGGGAACCTGCTGAAAAGCAGACAAAAATAAAAAGGTGTGTCATTGTGTACTTAATTTGCATATCTTACCCAGAATCCTTTGTTGCATTGGAAACAATATAATTCAGAGGTTTTTAGCTAGATACAAAAATATCTAGCTAAAATATATGGATAAAGAATATATCATTAGAAAATAAAGATATAAAAAGTATCAGTATCAAGATATATAAATATATATATATTTATAGATAGATATATATTAACAAAGAGATGTACAAATGGTATGAAGAGATTTCAAATAAGATGATTAAGAAATTAATCTAGAATATACATGTTTAAAATTTAGATAAGCAGGGAAATGTGCAACGTCGAATACTCTGTTATCAAAAGTCCGCTGCTCAGTCCGATGCTCATCGCGCCGTACTTTCCGCGCGTGTTTATGAAGACTTTTTTGATAAATTTGGAGAGTGTATTGAGATTCGCGGCTGCAATGTTTGGCGAAGTTTGGCGAGCATATTGACGCCCGCGAATGCAACATAGTTGACGCTTTGATAAGTAGGCCCCTTTGGGTTGTCTACTTATAAAATATGTATAGTTTTGATAGGTAAATATAAAAAAGGTTCTATTTCTGTTTAAATGCAGTGATGGCAAAAATGCTAAAAATGCTCTGGTCTTTTGGGGAAGTTTTTGTCTGAAATGCCCGGTCCTTAAGGGGTTAAGTATCACAAAGTATAGATACATATTTATTTATGTGTTTTTGATGTGTATATATGTATGTGTATACAAAAATACATATATAAACACATAAATACACATGTATACACATACTGCAAAAAAAAAAGCAGTGCAACAGCGACCATGTTAGGGTACTGGTGAGGACTCTGGGAGCTCCTGTGATTGTTAGGGAACCTAGAGGAATATTATAGCTATATTACTACATCAATATTAATTGAATAACATTCTTATTGTTTGGCTAAGATAGACCAAGTGATTATATGAGAACGCAATACCTGCAGTTAAGAGAGCACCTTTAAGTATGGTCACTGAATTTAGTGTTATGGCTCTGTATTGCAGTATGTGCAGCAACTCAAGTTACATATGAAACTCTAAACATAACGGTAGGTTAGCTGCTATGATGATTTAAGAGATGGTTTAACGCAAACTCTTATGTTTAAGAATGCTCTTAATTGAGGTATAGTTTTGTTATTACTGATATAGGCTCTGCATTAATCCAATACATTTCAACTGAATACAATATTTATCCTCTGTTGTACACCTGCAGGCTTTTAGCTGTATTATAGTAATATCACTCTTTACTTAAAGATTATTCAAATCAACACAAAGCATAGACATTACTCTGCTGGATGGTTAAGGGAAAGTGATTAGAGTGTAACAACAATATAACCAATATATAATCCTGCTTGTTTTCTCTAGTGGATCCGGCATTAGTAGGAAACTGGGCAGATTTATTAAACAGAATATATGGTCTAACAGAAACACTCTACACTCAGTTTTAATAATTCTATGATATACGCAATTACAAGCAATACAGAGACTGCCATCAAATCTATACCTCTGTTTTAATGCCACATTGTTACATATATCAATACTGGAAAGTTTTTTGGCATCGCCATCGATAAGATAATAACTATTCTAAATAGAGAATAATGTATTATTGACTTTTGATGCCATATATTTGATAACTTGTGAGCTGCCTCTGAGATTTGGCTGCAAGTACTTTGCTATACATCACAAATGAATAAACATCAAGCAATATTTATTGCAAATATAAGATCTGTTAGCACTTTGATGTATGTCAATACTGTAACAGACTGTCAGTTTGTGAGTTATTAATAATAAAGGCTGTTATCACGTAATAAGCAAGTAACAAGACTGAATATGACAGCTATATATGCGGAGGACTAGTTACTTACCACACATTTACCTGATATTAATCAGATGTTTGCACCAACCACACTGATATAATTAATGGTATATTATACCCAGCAGCCCCTTGTGTTCACTCTCTTTTTGGTCCACTTAGCCATTGTGTGACTTTAACCCTCTAGTCATTTTATTCCTTGCCCAGTGTGCTTAGAGGAATGTGGCTGCACCTCACTGACGAGGCCCATAGGAGGCCGAAACGATCGTCTGGGGTTGTCATGTTCCTTGTTCAGAGGAGAATTGCCTGGTATTTCGGGGCTGGACTGACCTTACTTGGCGGGATCAGACTGATATACTTCAGGAAAGTTTTCTTCTGTGTAAAGCACACTGGTCTAAAAGAAGCTGCCTCCGGGTGGTAAATCGCCATAGAACAAGCCACTGAGCTGTTGTTCGTTCCTGGTAGAGCGCTTCTCTCTTTGTATGCAAATTATTATGACCCTGGGGAAGTCTCCCTATGGGTGATGGGGGAAACCAGACGTGGACTCCTTGCCCAGTGTGCTTAGAGGAATGTGGCTGCACCTCACTGACGAGGCCCATAGGAGGCCGAAACGATCGTCTGGGGTTGTCATGTTCCTTGTTCAGAGGAGAATTGCCTGGTATTTCGGGGCTGGACTGACCTTACTTGGCGGGATCAGACTGATATACTTCAGGAAAGTTTTCTTCTGTGTAAAGCACACTGGTCTAAAAGAAGCTGCCTCCGGGTGGTAAATCGCCATAGAACAAGCCACTGAGCTGTTGTTCGTTCCTGGTAGAGCGCTTCTCTCTTTGTATGCTAATGGTATATTATACCCAGCAGCCCCTTGTGTTCACTCTCTTTTTGGTCCACTTAGCCATTGTGTGACTTTAACCCTCTAGTCATTTTATTTGCACATCCCAGGTTTTTAACCTTTATATTTTAAGCGTTTTGTTAATAAAAGTTATATTTTAACAAATTAATAGCGAATCATCTTCTTGGCCCATTTGTTTCCTTATATATTAAGATTTGAACCCTGTGTCTGTAGCGAGTGCTTTATATATGTATTCCTTAATGGTCTCTTCCATTTATCTACTAAAAATGTATACACATACGTATATACTATATATACATACATACATTCACATATTTAGACATGTATATGTATGTATATATACATTATAGCCCTTTCCATTAAAATACCTTGTCATATATCATATACCTTTTAACTCTCATAACTTTTATTTAATATGTATGTGAATAATTATATTAGAAATTATTAGATAGTGTATATATGACAGTAACAGTTAATTTTAATGTAGTTATGTTGTGTTTAGTGCAACTTTGATATAAGCCCTATCCCTTTACATGAGGACTTCAGCCACGCTAACCTGTCGAGTACAAATTTAGTTTGTGGCAGTGGAGGGCCCTCTAGTGGGCCTGTAACAAAATTAAGGGATAACGGACTTGAATTCTGGAGTGTACTAGGTCTGTTACATTGTTGCAAGCATCGGGGCGGGTGTTTCTGCTTACCTTTATAGGTTCTGGTTGCAGTGGATCCGGCCTCTTTTGTTCCTGGTTTCAAGACTTCAAGGGAGCTTTCCCCACCCGTCTGTCCCTGGATGAAGAGGTTGCGGCAATAGAGTGGTAACTTGATAGGGGTATACCCTGGCATGGGTAGGTTTAGGTGAGCTAGCCCTTTAAGTCCAGGTTTTAGTTGTAGCTTTCCACGAAGACTGATATCCGGAAGTGGGAGGAGCAAGTTCTGGAGCGCGAGAGTAGCGGGTGAGGACGCCGCTACCTGAAACTGCTCCACCGCCCTCTTCTCTTGATTTCCTTGGTGCAGGGCAACTGATGCACCGGATCAAACTGCCGAAGGGAGTAGGAGTATAAGCGGCAGTCGAGACTGGATATCGGCATATGAGCGATTACGGCTCAGTCGCTGGAGCTACAGTCGGTGCCTCGCGCTAAAAGCTGGGGGAAAAAAAAGGAAAACCTGTGGAGGATAATACGAAGGGGGTAAACAACTGGTCAAACAGTGGATCTCACCGGGACCCTCACCAGGAGGCTTGTAAAAGATCGGAGAGAGCAGATTAAGTGGCTGGTACAGAGGAAGCTCCCAGGACCTCTGCGGGCGGACATAGGTGAGGAGTGGGTAATACCATTCCTCCCTGTGTTAAGCTAGCGGGGATAGGAGTTTTTTTCTTCATATTGCTGATTGCTCTCCCTGCCGGGGACCACGGCTGAAAAACTGCAGGCACAGTAACTACAGCAGAGCTTGAAAAAAAAAGCCAAAGAAAGATCTTATGACCGACCCCTGCAGAGGGTCCACGAGAGGACCAAAGGCTAAAGCCTAAAGGATTATCCTGCTTCACCAAAGCTGTTGCTGACATACGTCGTGTCAAGTATCCACAGATAAGTATCATTTAATCATCTATATTTTTTTTCACGAGGCCAAAGCTGACTTTCTTATTCTCCTTACTAAGTAGCTGAACTGTTTGTTTTTCCTTTTGATGAACTGCCATTTCAAAACAAAAAAAAAGGCGTCACTTTGCCCTAAAGGGTTAACTTTATACGATCTGTGCAGCAGCACTGATAGATAGTACAGACGGAAGAAAGATAGAAAAAAGGGACAGAAAAAAGAAAAAAAAACCCATAAGCCTCATAGGCAAAACTATAGGATTAGAGAAGGAGTTGGAGACTGATCCTATAGTTAAGCTGTATGTCTGCAACATTGCGGGGGCTCAACATAGGATTTACTGTATAATCAGCGTGTCAAGTAAAATCAGATAAGAAGTTTTTCAGGCTGGTCTGGGACTGTCTATAAAAAACAAAGACACAAATATTTTGGACTTGATATGTTGAACTAAGATCCTGTGTTCTTTCCCTAATCTTAGTGGGGATCTTGATACTAGAAATCCACAATTATTTAATAAGTGCACCAAGCAAATTAGAGATAAGCACTGTATAGTTTTTTCTCTTCTAACACTCAAAAGGGGTCAATTGTGTACGGAAAGGCCTAGCTATGCTTATTTCCCTAAATATGGTAAAGTTTGCTGTACGGTCACATTAAGAGAATTAATATATTAAGAATTGAAATATTAGCTCATAGATTGTATCTTTGCTCGAAAATAGCAAGGATTATATGCCTGGATTATATCCTTTCAGTTTTTGGGCTTACTATGTCTAGAAGGGGAACGGTAACCTACTTGATATTGTTGAGTGATGTTTATATTCATATGGTATTCTTTGCCTCTAACATGTTGTGAGGGAGGATATACTATACACAGAATATTGTTATAGGTATAATATCCTACAATCTTTAAAGAGGCGACTGACAGAGGTCAAGGGACTAGACCTTCAGAGTAGGCAGTGTTCTAGTGTTTCTCACGTATCACTTCCTTCCTTTTCCTTTTTTTTTTTTTTTTTTTTTTTCTTTTTTTCCCCCTCCTCCCTCACCTAACTCCTCACTAGAAGAACACACACATTAGCACGTAAAATTTAAATTCACATTTATTCTACCCAACTCCTCACTAAAAGAACACACACATTAGCACGTAAAATTCAATCCACATATCACTTTCTAATTCTGATACCTTGAGTATCCTTTATCTTCACAATTTTTTTTTTTCTTGCACATATTGGCGCTTAGTTTGCCGAACAGTACAACACTATAGTATTGTCACGAATTACTGCCTAAATCTGGTACAAATAATAGATGGACAGATTTTTGACCAATTCTAAAAACAACAGTGAAACAATGCCTCCAAAACCAGTAAAAGATAGGAAACCTAGAAATAGTATTGGCCCAGTTGATTTAGAGTCTACTGAAAAACCTCCCATTATTAGTCACCAGATTGAAACAGAAAATTTGGTAAAACAAATTTCGGAAATCTTCTTGCCACAATTTGATAACATAAAACAGGAGATAATCTCTATGTCTAATGAAATTAAACAGTTCTCAAACAGATTGACAGAGATAGAGTCCAGAATATCAGATGTAGAGGACTTGCAGTTTAGTCAACAGGCTTCCTTAGACTCTCAAGCCAAATTAGTGCATAATTTACAACTCCGCATAGATGATTTAGAAGATAGGTCCAGAAGAAACAACTTAAGGTTTATAGGTTTTTATGAGGACAAGGAACACACTGATATGATGGAACTAATTTCGTTCCACCTCCCTAAAGTATTAGGATATCCTATAGAAAAGCTCCCAATTAAAATTGAAAGGGTACATAGATTGGGGCCTGTCAATCTTAAAGATGGATCGCCAAATCTAAAAAGACCAATAATTGCAAAATTCCTGGATTATCAAGATAAGTGCAAAATTCTTGCACTATATCGTAAGAACTATCCAGTTGAGTTTAACAATAAACGAATCTTGATCTTCCAGGATTTTGCAACAGAAACATTGAACAAAAGGAAAGAAATTTCACCCTATTGTACACAACTGATTGAACTAGGTGTTAAAACAAATATGATTTATCCTGCAAAATTAAAAATACTGTATAATGCAGAGACCATCTTCATAGATAATTCAGAAGACGCAAAACACTTTATCAAAAAGATCAAATTACAAATGGAGAAAGCACAAGGAAAATAGTGTTGTTAGTAAAAGTCTGCTTTAATTAATTGAAATATTTCTTTTCAGCTATATAATGAAGAAAATAGAATGATCTGTAAGCAAGAGGTATTAGATTGTAATTATATGTATTTTTGTGTATGTTTTCTTTTTTTTTTTTTTTTTTTTTTTTTTCCCCTTCTCCTCTGCCCCATCGCTCACCCTTTTTGCCAATGTGTATGCAGCCCTGGTCCTGGCTATTTCTATTATTCATTTTTTTTATTTCCTCTCAGGTAAAAATTAAGAAGGGAAAAAATATAGATGAATAGTACACTAAAAATTAATTCCTGGAATGTTGGAGGGATATCCTCTCCAATTAAAAGAAAGAAAATAATATATCATCTAAAAAAGTTTTCCCCAGATATTGCTCTCATACAAGAGACACGGTTAAATAAACAGGAAGTTGAAAAATTAAAGATGGGTTGGGTTGGAGAGGTAATAGCCACCCCTGCAATAGGTAAGAAAAGAGGGGTTGCGTGTTTATTTAATACAAAATTAGAATACAAGATTACATCAAAATATTTAGATAAAGAAGGTAGATTTTTAATTGTATCTGCCATCATTCAAGGACTTAAATTAACAATCTGTACTATATATGCACCCAATGAGTACTGCCCAGCGTTTTGGGAAAATTTGTTTGCTAAACTCATAGTCCATGTAGATTCCCAAATCATATTGGCAGGGGATTTTAATAGAGTATTCAACCCATACCTTGATCGACTAAAAAGAACACAGTGTCATAGATATATCAGAGAGGCAAAAAGTCTACATAGCTTTGCTAAAAATCTTAAACTGAAGGATATATGGAGGATTCAGCACCCAGACGAGAAAGCCTATACATGCGAATCTAAGACATATAAAAGTTTCTCGAGAATTGATATGATATTAGTAAGTGAATCCCTTCTGGGTGCTGAGATTTCCTCGGATATATCAAGTATCTTGGTTTCAGACCATGCGATCATCTCTATTGCAATCGAAAATTTGAATCCACAATTCAACAAAAAGAATAGCTTTTCCTTCCCATCTTTCCTCATCTCCAATTTTAAGTTCAGAAACTGGCTACAAGCTAAATGGAAATAATTCGCTCATTTTAACAAAAGCTAACTGGAAAAGATTGAAATCTTTTGGGAAGCAGCGAAAGCTTTTCTCCGTGGACAGATTAAGGTGTATATGAGCGTTAGGAAAAAAAATTTGAGCCTTAGAGAAAATCAATTGTCAAACCAATTAAAAAATAAATATGTTAAATACTTAGAGAACCCCTCTAATGCAAACTGGCACAAGTATCAGGCAGCAAAGTCAGAAAGAGAAGTCTTCTTGAACCAACAAATGCTGCAAAGAGATATAAATAATAAGGTCAAATTTAGTAAATTCACTTCTAATACAGCTAAATTGCTAGCAAAATTAGTAAAAAGTAGGAAAAAAAACAATTTTATTGGGGCTATTAAGGTTAATGGTACAAGATATACCTCACCCAAGGAGATAGTGGGACAGTTTCAGTCTTTCTATAAGTCATTATACTCTGCTGGTAATATCGACCCAGAGATAAGAGATAATTTCTGGAAAAAGATTAATATACCTAAGATAGAAAAAAGTCAATTGGATCTTTTAAATAAAGACATAACAATAGAAGAAATTGTGCAAACTATTAAAACTGCACCCTGTGGTAAAGCTCCAGGACCGGATTCAATTCCAGTTGAATTCTATAAGATTCTACAGGAAGATATTAGCACTACATTGGTAAGCCTATATAACAATTATTTCATCAAGAATATACAGCCTTCAAAGTATTATACGGAAGCTAATATTACTTTAATATATAAAAAAGACAAAGATATACGGCTAGATTTGGAGTTTGGCGGTAGATGGGTTGCTAACGCCACGCGTGTTTTATGTCTAACGCACGGCATTGTTTGACTCCGGTATTTCGAGTACAAAAAAGACCATCTAACGATGCTCCTAACGCGTGTATGTCACACGCGGAATCCTGTCCGCGTTAGACAGTCTCCCATAGAGATCAATGGAAAAGCAAAAAAATTGCTTTTTTCACCTAACACTCGATCTCGCGAGAAATACGTACAGCTCGGTCATATGACGCATACCACATCATGCACAACAATAACACGCCGCAAATGTCACAACAACAATCAATCAACAAAGCACACAAGCATTACACATTCACAAGCGGGGGGATTTGAAAAATAATTTAATACGGGGAATACGCATATACTTTAAAATGCGGAAATTCGCAAAACAACAACAAGGAATAAAAAATATATACATACACTAGAAAAATAATCGCATTCAATATCACTATATATTAGGACAAACATACATATACAACACTTCACTAATAACACACCATCGCAAATTCACATTTAAAAAGAATACTATTGGACAATGTTAGAGAAAACGACCACTATGACATCATCGCATTCTACACATTCCACAAATACTAACTCCAAATGAGCATGCGCAAATTCACACAACTAATACACATTGCACTAATATTAATTGCTAATAAAGCACACCTGAACACAATTTACAACGGAAATTGGTACATCATTAAACATTTACACAGGGTATATAAGCACCACACAAGCATGGCTTCTTTGACTGTGTTGCTGGTGGGTCTTTGGAGATTGGAGGTTTAAGATTAGAGAGTTGGTGCATTATTGTGAGTGAGTTAGTGTTAGCGTGAGAGAGTCAGTTGTTATCGTGAGTGAGTTAGTGGGAGTTAGTGGGAGTGGGAGAGAGTCTGTTAGTGGGAGCGTGAGTGAGTTAGTGGTAGTGGGAGTTGTTAGTGAGAGTTGTTAGTGGGAGCGTGAGTTAGTGGTAGTTAGTGAGAGTTAGTGGAAGTGTTTGTTAGTGAGAATTAGTAGTAGTGTGTTAGTGAGAATTAGTAGTAGTGTGAGTTAGCGAGCGAGTGATTTTTCTGTACACTTAACACATTTACACGCAAACACATTCAATACATACATACACTTATCAATAACACTACATACACTCCATACCCCCTACCCCCTCATACTACACTCCATACCCCATTCCCTGTAGTCCCATTCCCTTTCATCCCATTTACTCTTATCCCATACCCCATACCCATCCCATACCCATCCCCTAGTTACATTTAGTTTACATATCCTCCTTTTAGTCTTCTTCTTCTTTTGGTTTATTTAAATACTCTTTACTCTCTTTGTTTTTTTACATCCCTCTCATACTTTCAGCACTTTTTTTGTCTTTTTAGTTCTTTATTTTGACCCCCTTTCATTTCATCACACTCACTTTTTGTTTGATTATTTGGGGTTTAGTTTAGGGAACAGATGGAGGCCAGGCAGGGGAGAGGTAGAGGGGGGAGGAGAGGGAGGGGGAGAGGAACAGGGCAGGAAGGGGGGCAGGAAGCGGGGGTGGAAGCAGTGGGTGGACCCAGCCACTTGGTTCAAGATGAACAAGTGGCTAGGCCCAGTGGCGGACAGAGTAGGGCTTCACAGTCCGGGAAACAGAAGGCATCGTCACAGGGGAAGGCCAAGGCGACTAGGGAGGCGAGGTTTTCGATGGAGGAGAAGGAGGCCCTCGTAGAGGCCTATATGGCCAGGTATAGGAGGCTGCAGCACCAGAAGACTACCCCGACTGACAAGAGGAGGCTCTGGAATGAGATAAGAAATGTAGTCAATGCAGTGGGTGGCCGGAACAGAGATCTGGATTCAATAAAACATCGCTACCGGGACTGTAAGATGGATCTCAAGAAAAAGTTAAGCCTGGAGGCCCGACATTCCACAGGAACCGGTGGCGGACCTGCCCTGGAAATAGAGTACTGCCGATGGGAGGAAATGTTGCGGCCCAGCATCTCCGAGGTGGATGTAGTCGGTATCGGAGGAATTGATACCGGGAACCTGCCATTCTCATCTGACGGTAAGCTCATTGAACAATAAATTCACATACGAATGTATTTCAAGGGACACTATACGCAAACCTTTACTTTCATGATTGAGGTAGCGAATACAATTTGACAAAACATTCAAATGTACTTATATTACCTAATTTGAATCATTCTTGAGATATATTTTAATGAAGAAATAGCCATGCACACGGTGAAACAATCACAGGAGGCAGCTATATTCAGCTAACAATCAGCATCTTATAAGCATATTTAGATATGCTTTTCATCAAAGAATATCCAGAGAATTAAGCTAATTAGATAAGAAAAGTACATTAGAAAGTTGATTATAAATGTATGCTTCTAAATCATGAAAACATTGGGTTTCATGTCCCTTTAAGGATCAGATTAATGCTATAACGTTCTTTAAACGCATTCACAATTACTTTGCGGTTACATCAGTATCTAGGCTATAGGTTAGGTGTGCATTTAAACAGACTGAAAACAAACGCTAAAACATTCAGATTGACCAGACATATCACAAACACGGTTTAGAAAATGCGGAAATCGTATTGATTGTTAGATTTCAAACTGGATTAATGATTCTGCATTTGTAATTGTATCGTAAGCTAAGTCATTTAAAGCTTGATTTGCAAATATGCTAATATATAAAAAAAAAAATTCTTTCTAATATACAGAGTCTGGGGAGGAGGCAGCACAAGAAATACAGCCTCATCCATCTCCCCGGGATGAGAGTGGTGGGGAGGAATTTCCACTTCGGAGGGAAGAGGCCCCCCGTGACGAAGAGGGCACGGAAGCAGATGAAGAGGCCCCGGAAGCAGAGGAGGAGTCCGCAGAACCAGAGGCCCCTCAAGGACCCGCACACCGCCGTGCACGGGCACCCCGCCGTGCACGGGTACCCCGCCAAGCACAACAAGAGGAAATAGCGGAGGTGCGGGTTCTACTGGACTACATAGACCAGATGCGTAACTCCCGGATACAAAATATCGAAGGCCGAACTCGAATTATTGATGGACAAAATCAAATAATTGAAGGCCAAAACCAAATAATAAACATACTTAATAGAATCGAACAAGGCCAAAACAGAATCATTAATCTACACCAAGAGATGTTCAATTTTTTCCGGGAGGCGCATGCTGGTCTGCCTCCTGGTCCGCCTCCTGCTGGTCTGCCTCCTGGTCCGCCTCCTGCTGCTGGGCCTCCTGCTGCTGGGCCTCCTGCTGCTGGGCCTCTTGCTGCTGGGCCTCCTGCTGCTGGCCCATCTCCTCCTGCCGGCCCATCTACTCCTCTTCAGCCATCTCCTCCTCTTCAGCCATCTCCTCCTCTTCAGCCATCTTCTCCTCCTCAGCCATCTTCTCCTCCTCAGCCATCTTCTCCTCCTCAGCCATCTTCTCCTCCTCAGCCATCTTCTCCTCCTCACCTTGGTCGTCCCAGTACTCTTCCTTCCACTCTTCCCACAACATCTCCAAGGAGAACTCTTCGGAGTCGGCAGTTGCCCCTCCCAGAGCCTCAGCCCCGTGGGAAGAGGGGAAGGAAGAGGAAGTAAGTATTTATTTTCATCTTTAATGTTTTTTTTATTTAATGTGTAATGGATAGGTATGTGATGATGTGGTTTTCATACACTTGTGGACCACACTCTGTATATAATCTACTTCTATGGGACCGGGTCCATGGAGGCAGATTGTTTGCAGAGTGTGGGTTATAAGTGTGGGAAAACCACATCATCACATACCTATCCTTGTTCATGATATTGATTGGTTTCTGTGATGTGATGTCCAAACTGTTTCCCGAATCGCAAACAAAATTACCATTACAATTATCCATGATGGCATATTACTGTTTGAATGCCAATAACACAGCTTAAAGGGACAGTCAGAAAATTATTGATTACAAAGAAAACACTGTATTACGCATTATCAAGTTGGAAACAACAAAACATGGAGAAATACGTGTGACTTATGTGCTTACCCTTGTATCTATGACTATGAAAAATGACCACTTATTTGTTGTTCTGACATAACAACATTTTAGATATCAATGATCAATACATGGTAAATAATATGCTGTATGAGCACAAGGTTTTACATATACAAATGCTATCCAAATGCCCTCTAGTGGTCAAATTGCATAATGATTACATGCACTCTTCAAGCTCGAAGAAATGAGCACACAAACCTCATAGGTTTAGCTAGCAAATTTAAATAAACACAGACAAATGATTAATTGGTGAGAAACATTTGATATTACAAAATTGACTTTTAGAATAATGCAAAACATTATTTGTTTTCTAAACTGTCCCTTTAACAAAATTACATATGCTAACATATATTTGAAGCTTGTTGGTATATCTACATGTACTTGTTCAAACAATAAATATTGAAATCAGATTTATATTGATGTGTTAAATAAAGTCTATTTTCTTAAAGAGACATTATTGTGTTAATTTATTTTTATAAAGACATTTGTTTTAACAATGAATATGGTTTAAAGTCCTTTTAGGAGTGGGGGTGAAAATATGCTAACAATAATATATTTGAAGATTAACCAATGTGGAACTCATACATGATACAAAAATCAACATTTGCATTAAAGGGACAGTATACTATATTTTTAACAGAACTGTATGTAATAGACACTACTAGAAACAACAAGATTAACATATACTGATATCAATATTACAAAGCTTCAAACACTTTCAAAGAAAATCGGGTTAGCTCTATTGAAAATATAGATGAACCCCCATTACAACCGTAAAACAAGACAATACACCATCATACACAAAACAGGAGAAAGCTGGAGATGGTACTCACATGAAACTTAGAGGCTTGGCGAGGAGTCTGATAATTAATTACATTTTATTTGAACAGAAGCAAAATGAAACGTGTATTTGTTAAACAATGGACTATCTAACTAGAGACCAAATTAAAAGATTTCATTTATAATGTGAGTGTCTAATGAACCTTTAATAAAATATACAATGAAATTACATTTAGAAGAAGTCGGCATCATATATTTAGCATATGATAAAGCTAAATGCATATTGATTATTTTATTCTAACACAATAGCGCATATTTATTAATTAGATATCTTTAACATTAAACACAACAGTCATTTTTCTGAAAAAGGAACATATTGTTGACAAACATATTAAACAACATGGACTATAGAGATTTGCACTTGCCTCGAAATATCATATGCATGAAAACATTTTGCTTTCGTTCGTTTATTCAACCAGACATCCAGCAAAAGAGAATGTGGTGATCTTTATCAGCTACGGGTCAACAATGTAACATGATGCAAATAATACATATTCGCAAGGTTTTTAAAATTGGCTGCAGTCACAAACGTGTTTAACGTGCACAAACAAATATTGCGGGACTACGTAATACAATCAGACGTTTTTTTACCTTTGCATGTGACGTCTTAACATGGCGCTTCCTTGATCACGTAAGAACGCCATCCAATAAAAGGCACATTCTTGATCACGTAAGAACGCCAAAAAAAAAAGGCGCATCCTTGATCGCGTCAAAACGCCATCCAATAAAAGGCACATTCTTGATCACGTAAGAACGTCAGTCAATACAAGGAATCATTGGACAGCCTGGCAGGTGACGTCTTAAGCAACATGGCGCATCCGAGATCGCTGAAAAACCGCAGCCAATCCAAGGACTCAGTTGACAGCTTGGCATTTCACTAAGAAACGTATTTATATTTTAGGAACTAGTATGTGTCTAGATTGCTATCTAGGAATGTCACGAAATCATGAATCATCTTTTCGGACTTGACTGTCCCTTGAACTATAGCTATGGTGTATATCTTTAACATTTAAAAGATACACATGAGAAATACATATGCCATTGATGTTTTAAGATATGTTTTGATTGTTTTGGAATAACAATAATGATACATGGATTGATTAAACGTGTCATTTATTCAAGTTTAAATATGGTCAGCCTACCTATAGCCATATATGGGAGGAGAAGTATTTTGTTAACATATTTGATAAAAAATATTCATCATCTAAAATATTTGCATTACACACAGAGATTTATTTGGTTACACTTTTACAATAAGATAGAATTGAAAATGAAATACATGTGCTGTCAACATTACAATAAGATTGTTTATTAATAAGATTATATGTCCTTGTTCATGTAAAAAGGACAAAAACGCTTTAGAAATGGAAATACATTCATTAACAATTGTGCTCACCATCACTTAAAGGGACATTATTTTGTTTTTAAAAAGAGGATACACATAGACAATACTATTTCAATAAAATGGACACTTTACAGGGATTATATCATTGTATCAATCCTCAGATCATTTGTTAAAGGTGCATCAATTCATGCAGAGTTTCTAAATACACACATGGATGTGAAAATTGAAATATACATATATACACAAATAACAATCTATATATACATATATAAAACAATTACTATGATAATCATAATCATGCAATGATAAAGCTTTGAGAAAAATATATAAAGACAAATAATAAGATTACATTGGAGATGTTAATCTTAAAGTCATTTACAATTGTCTTACATATATGATTTTGGAAAAACCATTATTTTTGGTAGGTCCCTTTAAGGATCAACCAGATAAACTAGAGCTTTCAAAAAATAACATGAAGAATGAGGACAAAGAATCGTGCAATGATATGTCTTTTATTAGTATGTAAGAAAACATCAACAACGTTTAGAAATAATCATGTAAAAATAAGGAATATTTGACCCATATGACAAGGTAACAGAGTGCATCACAGTCCATGAAGAGAGTTGCCAAGGGCCACCATAGCCCCATTGGAGACATATGACAAGGTAACACAGTGCATCACAGTCCATGAAGAGAGTTGCCAAGGGCCACCATAGCCCCATTGGAGACATATGACAAGGTAACACAGTGCATCACAGTCCATGAAGAGAGTTGACAAGGGCCACCATAGCCCCATTGGAGACATATGACAAGGTAACACAGTGCATCACAGTCCATGAAGAGCGTTGACAAGGGCCACCATAGCCCCATTGGAGACATATGACAAGGTAACACAGTGCATCACAGTCCATGAAGAGAGTTGACAAGGGCCACCATAGCCCCATTGGAGACATATGACAAGGTAACACAGTGCATCACAGTCCATGAAGAGAGTTGACAAGGGCCACCATAGCCCCATTGGAGACATATGACAAGGTAACACAGTGCATCACAGTCCATGAAGAGAGTTGCCAAGGGCCACCATAGCCCCATTGGAGACATATGACAAGGTAACACAGTGCATCACAGTCCATGAAGAGAGTTGACAAGGGCCACCATAGCCACATTGGAGACATATGACAAGGTAACACAGTGCATCACAGTCCATGAAGAGAGTTGACAAGGGCCACCATAGCCCCATTGGAGACATATGACAAGCTAACACAGTGCATCACAGTCCATGAAGAGAGTTGACAAGGGCCACCATAGCCCCATTGGAGACATATGACAAGGTAACACAGTGCATCACAGTCCATGAAGAGAGCTGCCAAGGGCCACCATAGCCCCATTGGAGACATATGACAAGGTAACACAGTGCACCACAGTCCATGAAGAGAGTTGCCAAGGGCCACCATAGCCCCATTGGAGACATATGACAAGGTAACACAGTGCATCACAGTCCATGAAGAGAGTTGCCAAGGGCCAGCATAGCCCCATTGGAGACATATGACAAGGTAAAAGAGTGCAACAGGCACAACTATAAACTTTGAAAAAGGCCAAATGGCAACAATAAAAAAACATCAACATGTGGACGGAGGATTCTTATCTGCGACCTTGGAGCATCTCCAGATCCTCCACTTACTGGTCATTCTCTTCATCGTCCTGTGCATGTCCAGCTCCAGATTCAGGCCTTGAAGTTAATCGCATGATTTCACGCAGAGTCAAGTCCTGAACCCGGAGCTGGGCCTGCATGGTGTCGTTCATCCCTCTCAGGACAGCTGCGTTCCTCAACGCGGCCTGCTCTACTCGTGCTATACCTTCTAGCATGAGCCATGCTGAGTCACAGCCTAAAATAAAGAATAAATAAAATATTAAGGATAATTACACAACAGAAGAAAAAATAAGCAAAGATACATTGTCATCATAAAGACAAATCATTCTTTACATCAATTAGTTTAAATTGATTCTTTACACATGAAATATGTTATTCAGACAGACCGAAATCATTAAAGGGACAGTTTACTCAAACATGTTGTCCCCTTTAATTGGTTTTCGATGATCCACTTATACAGCTTGAGTGTATCAAATCTTGTTAAAGGATTTACATTGTACTTACATTAGCAATTTAAATATTTTAATTATACTGTGGTAGGCACACCTATCCTTAAACATTTTGGCGTTGAGGACAAGCTGTGTAAACATAGCAACCTGAAGAAATTACATTCCCACTGGGTTAGACAAGAGATAATGTATCAACATTTGTACATAAATTGTTGGATCCAAGTAGTGGTGATTGGTATATGTAGTGATATCAAATTAAAGGGACACTGAACCTAAATATTTAATTGACTGATTCAGATAGAGCATGACATTACAAATATGAAAAAATTAAACATATTCTTTAAATGTTAGAATTCTCTAGCTAGATTTTGAATGCAAGAATGTAGGTTTTTAGGGCAGGCCATATTTGTTTATCAACTTTGGTTGTCCCTGCTGGTTGATGGATACATTCATCCAACAATAAAGAAATGATGTCCACAATTATTTTCTATTTAAAATTAATTCTAGGCATTTCTTTGTTTCAATAAAGATAGCAAAAGAATGAAGAATAATTCATAAGAGTAGTAAATTATAAATCTGATTAACATTGCATGCTCTATTTGAATCACAATAGAAAAAATTTACCTTCAGTGTACCTTTAAGTATCTTATAATGTTGATTTTGAATGATACTTACAGCTGTGCCTGGGAAGGACAATCCGACACCCAGGACAATGAAGGTTGAGACAGGGGGGAGGGATGGGATTGTGTTGGGGAGGGATGGGATTGGCTTGGGGAGGGATGAGCTGCTGCTCCGGGGTAGGCCGTACAGCTGGGGAGTGGTGAGTTGGGGTCTGGGCAGCTGTACGGCCCATAATACGGGGAGAGCGGCGAAGGGGGGTGAAGGGGCGTTTTTTGGGAGGGACAGGAAATGACAAATGGGAAGGGCCGGCAGGGGTCTGGGCCTGGGAAGGGGTCTGGGCATGGGCAGGGGTCTGGGCATGGGCAGGGGTCTGGGCCTGGGCAGTGGTCTGGGCATGGGCAGGGGTCTGGGCCTGGGCAGCGGTCTGGGCATGGGCAGGGGTCTGCGCCTGGGCAGTGGTCTGGGCATGGGCAGGGGTCTGTGACTGGTCAGGGGACTGGGCAGGGGCGGAAACCAGATGACCAGAGGTGGAGGATCCATCTGAAAAAAATAATCCAAATATATTAACATCTCATACATCATGAAATCAAATCAACGCATTTCAAATTGATTATGTTTTCAATATACTTCGAAGTGTGTTTGAATTTATAAACAATTATGAAATGAGGATATGGTATGCATATAGGCACTCAGATGAATATCAATGACTGTCTGTACAATTATAACATTATTATTGTGTTTTGGCCTGGACTATGCATGTGACATAATGATGGCATGAATTATAAATTTAAAAATTAAATAAAATAAAAAAAATTGTCATGCTGCCTGATATAGAAAGGGGGCAGTAGTGTATTTGAACAGACAAATAATTTTCCTTTTTAAAGTGCAAAAGCTGTAGACTTTGAATGTCTTCAATAAAATGGTTTCCAATAAAGCAACATGTTGGAAACATGATAGATATATTTCACATACCATCAGACTTCAAGGCAGCCTCTTCCTCCTCCGTCCCACATGTTACATCAATCTCTGTAAAACATAACATGTTGTGTACACGTTAAGATCAGATATTATAACATATGTTACTGTTGATCAAAGACACACATCAATGTTGCATTAAAAATATACACACCCAAAGTTATGATTTACATCATTTTGATGGAGCATACAAATTACATTAGATTTGTTATTCTCAATGATTCATATTTTCGATGTATTGTTTGTATTAATTTAAAAATCATAAAAGCATAGTTCATAGAACATTTAAGATTTCTCATGTGTGTATCACTTGATGACTGTTGTCAAAAATGAACATGGAAACAAACATATGCTATACATCTTCTGAATAACAAATGTGTAGACTAATAAAATTTTAATTATTAATCTTTCAATATTCAAAGAAAATTAATATATAATCAGAGGAGAAAATTATATGTTTGTTTTAAATGTTATGCTTCATCAGAATCATGCTCATAATATTGATTACCAATACACCTTCAATGACATATAAATGAGTCAATGGACTTACCAGGAGACCGCAAAGGCGGCTCTGTGTCACTGCTGGATTCCTGTGGGCTCCCCACACCAACTCTCTCTATGAATGATATAGATATATATTAGTGAACACATTTGGGATATCACTAAATCACATCTGTATCGATTTATAAGAATAATCAACTTGAAAATGTGAAGAATAGAGCAGTCATTAAACCAAAAAATGCTTGATTGAATCAAGGGGATTCTGTTAAAAATGATGTATTGAACATATGTTTAATTTCTGACTATATTAGACATCAAACTCATCTCATACGATGCTATTGCATATCTAAATATACCCATTGATCAATGTTCTTAAAAGAATACACACAAACCACATTTTGAAGAACAGCTGTTGACAAATATAAACAAAGACATGTGGCACATCGAGCCATTTGTGCAATGTACAGTAATCTTGTTTAGGACACAACACATATTTATCACAATACAAAACCAAATTGATTAGTACAAATATGTAATCATGGTGCTGTTAGAGTATGCTGATATCTATAAAGTAACTCCAACAGTGAATATGTGAATTATATATCAATATTGTTTAATCCAAAGAAAGTAAAGATGAATGAATCTATTGTTTATTAAAGGGACACTGACATGATTTATTTCAATCATTGATTTCACTGTTCAAACTGTTCCAAATGATTTAACATTGACTCCTATTATAATTTGAATGTTGCTACATTTTAATCTTAAAGGCAGATAAGCAATATTGGATTCAATAAATATTGTTTGTTGAAGGTATCCACCAATCATCAATCAAAACCCAGGTTGGTCAACCAAAATTGAGATGCAGATAAACGTACATTCTTGATTTTAAAATACATTTAGCAATAGAATATTTCACATATGATTATAGTATTATATTTAAATGTTTATTAATATTGCATACTCTATCTGAATGACAACATTAATAATTTTAGCTCAGTATCCCTTTAATATAAAATTATATTGATTTGACAATGTTGGTGTTAATTAATTCTCTACTCCATATGCTGATGTAATGAATGGGATTGAGCATGCAATTCCAATCTAATATGTTATTTAAGGATATCCGAAGAATTATTTAATTTTCATCTATTAAAGGGACATTACATATAAATATTGAACAATGTGGATTTAGTATGTAATGTTCTGTCCATGTTTCTAAGACAAATGTCAATTAAAATGAGACATACCATACTGTGACAAGCCCTGCCTTAAGGATCCAGCAGCAACATCCATATCTGTAATATATTAAATGAGGATTGGATATCATTAATACAAATCATGCCATGTTTAAAATCTTTACATTATTAGCAAATCAATTTAAAAATATTAATCCTTTGGTAGTCCCATGAGTTAATTGTTTCCTCAATTCAATTCATGATAAATATATCCTGTACTCTTATTTTCAATCAGTTGTGTTGTTTACTGTAGCTTTAATTATTTTTTGGTGTTATTTCATTCTCATCAATTGATGGGCATATGTTATAATTTATTTGGATTCTTCTTTTTTTATTATGTATAATATTGAAAATAAGAATACTGTATTCTTCACATATATAATAATTCACATTTCATTTTGACCAACATGTATAAAGCAATGCCACTTACAGCAAACCCATGTTAACGTGTATGCGAAATTCCATTTTCGCGATCATTGCGCAATGATTCCATGCGGAATTACGCATCCGTCATTTGACCAACATGTATAAAGCAATGCCACTTACAGCAAACCCATGTTAACGTGTATGCGAAATTCCATTTTCGCGATCATTGCGCAATGATTCCATGCGGAATTACGCATCCGTCATTTGACCAACATGTATAAAGCAATGCCACTTACAGCAAACCCATGTTAACGTGTATGCGAAATTCCATTTTCGCGATCATTGCGCAATGATTCAATGCGGAATTACGCATCCGTCATTTGACCAACATGTATAAAGCAATGCCACTTACAGCAAACCCATGTTAACGTGTATGCGAAATTCCATTTTCGCGATCATTGCGCAATGATTCCATGCGGAATTACGCATCCGTCATTTGACCAACATGTATAAAGCAATGCCACTTACAGCAAACCCATGTTAACGTGTATGCGAAATTCCATTTTCGCGATCATTGCGCAATGATTCCATGCGGGATTACGCATCCGTCATTTGACCAACATGTATAAAGCAATGCCACTTACAGCAAACCCATGTTAACGTGTATGCGAAATTCCATTTTCGCGATCATTGCGCAATGATTCCATGCGGAATTACGCATCCGTCATTTGACCAACATGTATAAAGCAATGCCACTTACAGCAAACCCATGTTAACGTGTATGCGAAATTCCATTTTCGCGATCATTGCGCAATGATTCCATGCGGAATTACGCATCCGTCATTTGACCAACATGTATAAAGCAATGCCACTTACAGCTAACCCATGTTAACGTGTATGCGAAATTCCATTTTCGCTCTGTGACGCATATTCTGTAGAGTGCAAGACACATCATTCCTATTTCATGTGTCACTAATCTAAAATCAGATATCTAAACATCATATGTAGTGTATGTTGTGAGATCTGTATAGGTTT
Organism: Bombina bombina; assembly: GCF_027579735.1. NCBI lineage: Eukaryota > Metazoa > Chordata > Amphibia > Anura > Bombinatoridae > Bombina > Bombina bombina. Next base: position 247,525,229 of record NC_069501.1, read on the forward strand.
AGTATCTGACTATATACACATTTTTTTATAAAAAAAAAAATATTAAGATATTATATGAAGTTGAATAATTACCTGGTTCAGATTCTCCATCTCCTCCCAGGCCACCGGACGGAGAAGCAGCTGCCCTGGCCCCGCGTCAGGACTTTCAGATCCCGCAGCTGGGAGGGAAGAAGAGGAGGCCTAGGATGGCGAGGATCTAAATCTTTTGGGGACCCGGAGATTGAGGAGCTCGCATAAAGTCACCTCATAAGGGAGTAGGTACAGTTTCCGTGGGGCCTCTCTTTTGCCACCTCTTTTACGGGCTTGTACCCAGTCCCTTATGAGGTTGACTTTTTTTGTTAACCGCAACCTCATATCTCCGAATCTCCTCATGATCTGATCCTGGGTCCTCTGGACGTCACACACCAATCTAACCGCATTGGTGATAGACTCCCAGAGGGCCTTCTTAACATGCGCATCTGTCAACCTCCTCTTGTTCCCAAACAGCTGGGGATAAAAGTCCTTGACGGCGTGGACCAGTGCAGCGCTCTCCTCCTTGGTGAACCTGGGAGCTGACATGCCTGCTGGGTTGTAGATTTTTTTTTCAAACAAAATCAGATATACTGCCTGCAGGCATTAGAGAACTGACAAAGATGGCAACGTGTAATGGACTTTTATATGGTGAAGTAAACATGAGATGCATCATGGGACAAGTTATCTGTACATCTGATTGGATAAAAGTTTGAAATATTGTTAGAATGTCTGTGAGACCATCCTGACTCAAGTTGTGTTTGTGTGATGAACTCTGATTGGCCGTTCCTTAATGTTTCATATCTTATTACCTTCCTTACACATACCTCATGGTGGTGCTGTTACTTCATTTTTCATGTAGACTTATTTGTAACTCATGGGCCTGTCATGCGGATATGTGTGACGCAGATGTAATATCCATGATCCGTTAAATATTAATGATTAAATTCTCTTTAAAATCTAATACTGTCACATTATTAAATGTTGTAGACATTTCTCGGTTTAATAACGGTCTGTTTCTTTAATACAAATACACATTTAATATTGTATGTCTTTATTGTTCATAAAATCCATTTATTGACTTATTGTGAAGTATTGATATTGCTCTATTAAATGTATTTCATAATGCACATTGATTGTGTGCTATTGCGTGACATTAGACTCTAATGTTTAAAGATGCTAATCTGGTGTTTCAAGATGCGTTTCCCACGCAATATTTCTGAATGTTCAAATTCAGGTTATAATGTCAGTAACTTGGATAATCTGTTTATAAATGTTAAACTACAGGTTTGTTTGTTATTAGTAAATAAACCTCGAGCTTGTATTTGTCTGAAGTGCTCATATATGTTATTGTGCAATGGCGTCTTTATTTTTAAATAGACATTACAAACAAACAATTGTATCAAATGATCTGTAGAGATAGAAAATTGTTTAGACTTTAAAATGTAAATCAATTTATCTTAGTATTTAGTTATCCTCAACAGAAGAAATTTAAATGCACATGGTTGAGCCAATCACATAAGGCATTTCTGTGCATCCACCAATCTTCATCTACTGAGCCTATCTCGATATGCTTTTCAAGCAAAGTATGTCAAGATAGGAAGAGAAGTAAATACACTATTTAAATCTCTTAAAGGGACACTGTCCAAACAAATTTAGCGTTGGTGATTCAGATTGAGCATGAAATGTTAATCAACTTTATAATTTAATCCGATTCTCAAATGTTAAGAATTATCTTGTTATCTTTCTTTGCAAATCAATAATGATATTTTAGATTACGGACAATTGTTTCCAAAAACCATGGTTGTCCTTGATGATTGTTGGATAAATTAATCCACCACAAAAAACCAAGTTCTGTCCAGAGTACTGAAGCAAATAAATTATCTATTTAATGCCTTATTTTTAAAGTAATGATAGCAACATCACAAGGAGCATTCATAATATGAGACAATTTTTAAAGTTGATTAAAATAGAATACTCATTCAGAATGTATAAATCATTAATTTTTTAACTGTCTCCCTTTAAGTATATTTTGAGTTCATGTCTCTTTAAATAAACATTTCACAATAATGCTTGAAATATCAGAAACCTAGGCACATTCCTTTTGCTAAATTAGTATAACATATGAGTAAAGCAAATTTAGATTAACTTCTGGATTGTTTTACACACTGACTGAAATATATATTGTAAAGGAGGTATTTCGGAGTCTTCAGCTTAGAGGGACATTAAGCTATATGTTATGTATGCATTTTGGATAAGATTATAATATTTGAACAACTTAATATGTTTTGGTATTCAATCATTAGATTGTAATTATATATATTCTTGGATTAAATACATATCTATATAGGCTATTTTGATGCTGATTGTTGGTTGCACATAGATGCCTTATGTAATTGACTAAGATATGTGCATTGATGTATTTTTTTCAAAGTATATTTAAAGACTGAATGTAATTCTATAGTACTTTCTAAATATGTTTAAATTCTTTTATGAATTTTTTAAAAATCAATACACAATATACTTTGTGAATGTCCCTTTAAGGACCAAAACATTTGTAATGTTGATTTAACATTGTCAAAATAAACTAAAGGGGAATGAAAATTATATATAGATATGTGATGTCTAACCCAAGAGGTAATATTTTAAAAACTACATAATATTAATAACTATAGTTAAATGACTCCACTAGAAAATAAAATTGATTAACCTGGCATCCAATAACTAGCTTGTGAAAAATATCAAGTTAAATGACCTACCATTTATAAATGTAAAAATTAAAATAATTTAGCAAATAATGTTTTGAGATACCTAAGGAAGATACAAGATCTTATAAAATTAATTTTACATTCAACAACACTGTCACTTTAATGTAATTGAACCACTTCCCCTTCTTAAAAGTGAAAACAAATAATTTATGAGAAATTGACTACATATCCGAAATTATTTTAACATCTAAGAATTTCAAAAGAAAAGCATCGATGGATCTCACTCCCCAATTAATGTTAAAAAAGATAGTTTAATGTAATATTCTCGGAATCAGTGGATTTTCTAAAATTAATGCATTATTTGATCTTATGCATGTGCTTGTCAAATAGACAACTACCAGTCATGGGAGTCAAATTGTTTTTTATTGACAGATTATATGGATATTTATTATAATCTGTTCAAAAGAGTGTATTTAATAATAAAATGTTTATTATTACCATTTAAAAAATTAAAAGTTTCGGAAACAAAAACAAAAAAATATTCCTGGAAGTCATCAGATGCCAATCTGAAATTAAAAAACAAAATTTTAACAAAGTTAATACACACGTTGTCAAATATTCATAAAATACATTTACAATCATCTTGTGTCTATGCTCTAACTGTGTTCAACATTTTTTAAAGATATTTATTAATTAAATTTAAAAAAAAAAAAAATACACCATTATATTGTGTAATAAAAAATAAATTAAAATATCAGATTTTCAAATTATACATAATAATGTATATCACATTTCAATAATATATATGTTGAACATAAATGTCATATTTCATGTCCATTCAAATACCTCTATATCAACTATAATATGTATTCCTTTTTCTGATTGTGATCCCTAAATATCTAATGATGAAATAAGTATGACTAATGTATGTAAGCTACCAATAATCAACATTCTTCCTGTGATTCTTAACTAGCATGCATTGGTACACCAACCTGGATAATGCATGGTCTTTGAAAGTCAATTCAGGGGTAAACAGTTGATCTTCAATAGGTGTCTTATTCATCATTTCAAAAATAGAGGACTGTGAAATCCCATCTAAAAAAGTAAAATCATCTAAGTGTCTGATTGTGATCCCTAAATATCTAATTAAGAACTAAATATGACTAATGTATGTAAGCTACTAATATTCAACATTCTTCCTGTGATTCTTAACTAGCATGCATTGGTACACCAACCTGGATAATGCATGGTCTTTGAAAGTCAATTCAGGGCTAAACAGTTGATCTTCAATAGGTGTCTTATTCATCATTTCAAAAATAGAGGACTGTGAAATACCATCTAAAAAGGTAAAATCATCTAAGTGTCTGATTGTGATCCCTAAATATCTAATTAAGAACTATATATGACTAATGTATGTAAGCTACTAATATTCAACATTCTTCCTGTGATTCTTAACTAGCATGCATTGGTACACCAACCTGGATAATGCATGGTCTTTGAAAGTCAATTCAGGGCTAAACAGTTGATCTTCAATAGGTGTCTTATTCATCATTTCAAAAATAGAGGACTGTGAAATACCATCTAAAAATTAGAAAATCATCTAAGTGTCTCCAATAGGATGCCTCCACAGCCTTATTCTATCAAATAGTTGGCACTTACCATGTGAACATGTCTTTGTATGGTTTTCAAGGTCAGCAGATTTGAAAGATAATGCCAGACATGATCCCATTGGTATACTTCAATTTCAATCTTGGCTTTTTCCACTTTCAGTCTGGGCAATCTTCACTGTCAGGCTTCTAATTCTTCCCTTTCAGTCTTTAGATTAAGTCAGCTCCCTAATGGCAGAAAAAGTTTAATAAAAATTACTACAAGTGTGTGAATCATTTCTGTAGCCCTCTCCCACCCCCCATTTCATAAGAAATATCTGTCACTAGCTTACTAAGCGTGTGTAGCATCTTGTGTTATGTTCTATCAAGTGTGAAGATGAGTCATATTGAGCAGAACAAACCTCTAATGTGTGACATTGAACCATAGTCACGCTAGAGGATCCCTTTCTGAGTATTTACATTTTAAGTAATGTGTAAACTAAATACTAGTTTAGAAAATGTATGCCATATGATGTATTTGTGTACAATTCATGCCAGCAACAGTCCATACATTTATACTTACCAGCTGATGTCCTCTTTAAAAACCAGGTGGCAAAGACTCGCTACAGGACCCAATGCCCAGAGCATCACCTATATTAATAAATGAAACACATTTTTAGCATTTGATGAACAATCCTAACATGTTTGCACAATTCTCTACTTGTCATTTCCCTAGAGTTCACATCTATTGACAATACTCCAGTCTAACTTCTATTCTTTACCGTCTAAAGTTGCGGTTGATGATGTCTGCCCTGACATTGAGCCCCTCGTCCCGGAATGGCCCCTCTAGAACAGGATCATCCTCCTCATCTCTGAGGAGGTTTCTGTCCGGCCGGACGGCCTGCAGTATCCCAGCCCGCTGTGCAATATTATGCAGGACGCTACAGGCTACAACGATCTTAGCCACCTTCTTTGGGTTGTACTGGAGGGCTCCTCCTGACCTGTCCAGGCACCTGAACCTCATCTTCAGGAGCCCAAACATCCGTTCAACCACCGCCCTGGTTCTCTTATGAGCCCTATTGTAGCGCTCCTCAGACACATCAGTCGGGCTACGCAAGGGGGTAATGAGCCAAGGCCGGCTCATGTACCCAGAATAACCTGTAAATTATGAACAGAACATAATTCTAACAGAATCCTCAAAATAGTATTTGGAGTCCAATAAAAAGTTTTGTACACGATAATCCAGTAACAAATGTTTATTTTAAAATTAAAAAATCTAGTTCAATCTTATTCTCTATCTTCCCATTTCATCTAAGACATGCTACATATGCGTATTTCTCCTAAATCAAGCCTTGTGTAAAATGCAAACTACATGGTTACATTGCATTCTCTATCTGAGCATTTAAGGTAAGACATGCTACATATCTGCATTGAACTAAAAGACATTAGCGGAAAGAGACAATGACATGGTTAAATTGCATTAGCTAATATCTTCCCATTTCAGCTAAGACATGCTACATATGCGTATTTCTCCTAAATCAAGCCTTGTGTAAAATGCAAACTACATGGTTACATTGCATTCTCTATCTGAGCATTTAAGGAAAGACATGCTACATATCTGCATTGAACTAAAAGTAGACATTAGCGGAAAGAGACAATGACATGGTTAAATTGCATGAGCTAATATCTTCCCATTTCAGCTAAGACATGCTACATATGCATATTTCTCCATATTCAAACCTTGTGTAAAATGCAAACTACATGGTTACATTGCATTCTCTATCTGAGCATTTAAGCTAAGACATGCTACATATCTGCATTGAACTAAAAGTAGACATTAGCGGAAAGAGACAATGACATGGTTAAATTGCATTAGCTAATATCTTCCCATTTCAGCTAAGACATGCTACATATGCATATTTCTCCATATTCAAACCTTGTGTAAAATGCAAACTACATGGTTACATTGCATTCTCTATCTGAGCATTTAAGGTAAGACATGCTACATATCTGCATTGAACTAAAAGACATTAGCGGAAAGAGACAATGACATGGTTAAATTGCATTAGCTAATATCTTCCCATTTCAGCTAAGACATGCTACATATGCGTATTTCTCCTAAATCAAGCCTTGTGTAAAATGCAAACTACATGGTTACATTGCATTCTCTATCTGAGCATTTAAGGAAAGACATGCTACATATCTGCATTGAACTAAAAGACATTAGCGGAAAGAGACAATGACATGGTTAAATTGCATTAGCTAATATCTTCCCATTTCAGCTAAGACATGCTACATATGCGTATTTCTCCTAAATCAAGCCTTGTGTAAAATGCAAACTACATGGTTACATTACATTCTCTATCTGAGCATTGAAGGTAAGACATGCTACATATCTGCATTGAACTAAAAGTAGACATTAGCGGGGGGAAAATATATGGTTAAATTGCATCCTATAGCTGAACATTACGCTAACATTTTAAAACTACAGTGGCAATTGTCAAACTAATTAACCATGTTGTGCACAAATACTCACCAACGAGATAACCAGGGGGCATTTGTCTTTCCTCAAACGGTCTCCACAGGGACGACAGAGAGAGGATGCGGGCATCATGACTAGCCCCTCCAAAATTCGCACACACATGCATAATCCTCATCTGTGCGTCACAAACATACTGCACGTTGAGGCTATGAAAATGTTTGCAATTTCTGAAGGGCGAGTCATCAATTGGAGCACGCAGCGCAATGTGGGTACAATCTATGGCTCCCAAGACATTGGGCAATTGAGCAATATCAAAGAATTCCCGCTTCAGGCGCCTCCAATCACCATCATTCTGTGGGAATCCTATGTATTGCTTACTGATACGTACCATGGCGTCCAGAAAGTTATCAAACACCACAGAGAATGTACCTTGAGCCAGGCCATGCATGTACAGTTCTCCGGATTGAAAACTTCCGGAGGCCAGGACGTATAAACAGCTTAGCATCTTACTCATGGCGGGAACAGCAGTTCTTATTCTTATACGTGGCTCCAAATGAGGTTTAAGAAGATCGTAAAGGCCAATGAGCTGTTCGCGATCGAGCCGATACTTATCATAAACCTCAAAGTCGCTCATGTTTTCCAAGGTGGGTCTCACCCTGTAGACAGGAGGACCTCGAACCAGACGACCCCTTTGTCTCAGTCTGAGCCGCCGAGGCTGCCTGATTCGACCAACAGCTAGTTCGCCAATAGCAGCACCAGCAGCGTCTACCATGTCATCGTCATCCATCTTTCAAAACAGCGTAACAAGGTATGCACTTGATCTGATGTGGATCACAAGTGATGCATTGGCCATGTTGTTTGGGGGATTTATAGTACGATTAGTCCAATGGTATTGAGTTTGTAATGATTGCTGATTGTATTCACCTGTTTGTATGTGAGCGGCGCGAATGCTTTCACAGTGTGCGTTTATTTGTTGTTTGCTGAAATGTTGTTTTCCCCCAATGAATCTCAATGTGAAAGTGTCAAATATCACACATACAGTGCATGTTTGTAATGTTTGATCATATGCGTAATCAATATTTCTTAAACGCGATCTTATAGTAAAAAGCACACGTCCAGGCTAACATGAATGAAAGTGCATAGTTGTGTATAATGTGCATCGAATGTGATCGATCAATGTTGCTGCAACATTGTTTTTAAACGCTAAAGTAACATCTGCCATCTGTAGTATTGTATATATAAGTGATTGCCGAGCTGTCAATATTGTATGCGTCCCTTTAAAATCGCAATAATAATTCCGAACTTCCCGTCTGTCATCTGTAGTATTGTATATATAAGTGATTGCCCAGCAGTCAATATTGTATGCGTCCCTTTAAAATCGCAATAATAATTCCGAACTTCCCGTCTGCCATCTGTAGTATTGTATATATAAGTGATTGCCGAGCTGTCAATATTGTATGCGTCCCATTAAAATCGCAATAATAATTCAGAACTTCCTGTCTGCCATCTGTAGTATTGTATATATAAGTGATTGCCGAGCAGTAAATATTGTATGCGTCCCATTAAAATCGCAATAATAATTCCGAACTTCCCGTCTGCCATCTGTAGTATTGTATATATAAGTGATTGCCGAGCAGTCAATATTGTATGCGTCCCTTTAAAATCGCAATAATAATTCTGAACTTCCCGTCTGCCATCTGTAGTATTGTATATATAAGTGATTGCCGAGCTGTCAATATTGTATGCGTCCCTTTAAAATCGCAATAATAATTCCGAACTTCCCGTCTGCCATCTGTAGTATTGTATATATAAGTGATTGCCGAGCTGTCAATATTGTATGCGTCCCTTTCAAATCGCACTAATACTGAATAACTTCCGGCTGTCATCTGTAGTATTGTATATATAAGTGATTGCCGAGCTGTCAATATTGTATGCGTCCCTTTCAAATCGCACTAATACTGAATAACTTCCGGCTGTCATCTGTAGTATTGTATATATAAGTGATTGCCGAGCTGTCAATATTGTATGCGTCCCTTTCAAATCGCACTAATGCTGAATAACTTCCGGCTGTCATCTGTAGTATTATATATATAAGTGATTTGCGATCTGACAATATTTATTAATTGTCCCATTGAAATCGCCCTAATAATGCTGTTCCAAACTGTTCTTTACGTATATGTTGTATTGTAGTATTGAGTGTAAAAGTTCAGAAAGGGGCGGTACAGTCGTGAATCTGTGATGTGTATGGTTGAATCTTCTAATGACGTCATGATATTATTAACCTGCCTATGTAGTTCTAAAATCCTCATTGTGTTGTTGTATTGTGTTACATTGTTATTGTGTGCTGAATAAAATCTAAATGTGTGCTTTGTGGTTGCGTGATGGGTGATGCGTGTTATGTACATGTACGTATATATTGTGATTGTGTCCCACATATGCTGACTTCTATATAGCGGCCTGGCATTGTTGTTCCTTCCCATAAAGTGACATCTGTAATCTGGTGTAATGATGTTCTTGTTGTACGTAATTCCTAATGGTTTCTGGTGATGGAATCATGATGTTAAAAGTACAGTAAAATCCATATGTTCTGTTTTGTGATTCCTATAGAGAATGTAATGTGTTTTTCCCCCATCATTTGAATGCACATGTATGAGTGAATGTTAAAAGTAATGTATGTGCATCCATGAGTGATCATGTGTTAAGCCTATGTAGATATGCTGTTGCTTCAAGCATATGAGTTGAATAACTGAAATGCAATAATAAAGGTAAATGAGAATTGTTTCCCATTGTGTAGTGTTTGTGAATCCAGAAAAGTTGACATTATTTTTGTGTCCGTTTAAATGTAATATTTTTTTAAATAAAAGTTTGTTACTAGTGATGTTGATTTGTAGTTGATGTAATATAAAAGTATGAAACAATTTAATGGTGTTGTGAATATTCAAACAGTAAAATCCATAAATCCACCATAGGGAAATAGTCATTTCTTGATCTATTTATCATAGCTGTGTCTAACGCATGAAATCATGTCTTTTCTAGCGCTGGTATTTGGAGTTTTTCTGTCTACGCTATTTGCGTGCGTTAGGGAAATGAGGGTTTCGCGTGCATGAGCACGGCTTCCCAATAGAAGTCAATGGAGGCTCTAAAAATTGGTATTTTTTTTTTCTAAGACTGGTTTTCATCGTAAAGTGAGTGACGTCATGAGCTTGTGTGAAAAAGTAACTAAATCGTGTTCTTTTTGTGATAAATAAATATTTTGGGTATGTCATGTGGTGTATATTGTTTGTATGCATCGATGAGTGTATGTTTGTGATAATGTTATTAGTTAGATGTAGGTATATGAGGGTCTTTTCCCGTGTGTCAATGTCAGTCAATGGGAAAATGGATTTGTGTTGTTTTTTTTCTAACACCCGAGATCTCGCAACTTTAATCCTTTGTATTTTGATGAAAAATGATTAAATCTTAAAAATAAATATAGTGTAGTGTTTGTATGAGTGTAAGTGTAGTTTATGTAATATTTGTTTTGTGATTCGTGGATGTTTATTTTGTCGGTATATGTTTACTACTGGGTCTGAGGTGTCGGTAGATATTTGAGCGTTAGGTGATTTTGGAGTGTCGGTAACTGAACTCGAAATACCAGAGTCCGTAAGAAACCAGCGGTAGGGGCCTCTAACGCTGGTTTTCACGGCTAACGCCAAACTCCAAATCTATGCCATAGAAACAATGGATGCATACCGTCCTATCTCTCTACTCAATGTCGATTATAAAATAATTGCCAGTATTTTAGCAGACAGATTGAAAGGAGTTCTAGGGCATATAATACATACAGATCAGACAGGGTTTATGCCCGGAAGAACTATACAAAAGAATCAGGACAGTAATGTTCCTTATCGAGCAGATGCTTTCCAATCAGAAGGATGAGAGGTTTAAACAAGTTGATTATGCTTTATTGACGGTCGACGCCGAAAAGGCATTCGACTCTATTTCCTGGAATCATTTATTTACTGCATTAAATAGATTTGGGATATCGGGAAATTTTGCTAACTATGTACAATTAATTTATCAAAATCCGGTTCCATATATAAAATTAAATGGGTTAACGTCAGATTGTATTAGCCTTCAGAAAGGAACCAGACAGGGTTGTCCGTTATCACCGCTCCTGTTTAACATCTCTTTAGAACCTTTGGCGATCTTATGTAGAGAAAGATTAGAAGGGATTATGTTAGGGCATAGAAAAATCATTATGTCAATGTATGCAGACGACATTCTATTCTATATAAGTAATTCGAGGAGAAATATACCGTGTGTTCTGCAATTAATTAAGGAATTTAGTACTTTTTCAGGGTACAGAATCAATTTGAACAAATCGGAAATCTTATGGATAGTTAAAAAAAGAAATAGTTTACTCCAAAATCCCTTTAAACAGCCATCTTCAAAAATTTGATATCTTGGTATAGTTCTATCAAAAAATCCAGCGGATTGGTATAGCTTGAATTTTGACCCAGTGTGGCAGAAATGTCTAGGCCATTTAAAAAATTGGGCCAAATTACCACTGTCTCTATCGGCAAAGGTAATTTTAATACACACTGTCAACAATTTTTATGGGGAAAAGGGAAACCAAGGATAGCAATGAAAAATTTGGCACATATGAGAATAGATGGAGGTCTGGCCCTACCAAATTTGAAATTGTACAACTGGGTAGCATTAGCAAAAAATGCGCTAGACTGGCTAACAGGGATAGAATACATTACTAACTATAAAACTGAGGAATTAGCAGTATATCCACTATCTCTTATAGCTCTTTTACATTTCCCTATGACGAAAATATCTGTCAAAAGCAGCTTCTATTATACAATACATAATGTTATCTTGGCATGGAAGAAAATCTGTAAGATATTACTCTCTGAATCAAAAATGTCAGAGTATCTGCCTATTAGGGGAAATCCCCATTTCATTAGTGGTATGGAAACACCGGCTTTTAATGACTGGAACAAAAGAGGGTTGACTAGAATCATTCAATTGATAGATACACAATCTAAAACGGTTAAGACGTTTGACTCGTTAGTGAAAGAATTTAATCTTAATAGAATCCATTTCTTTGCATATCTACAAGTACGGCATTTTATTGATGTTAATAAGTTGACAGATTCAAACATGTATATCTCTGGGACCTTAAACTCGATTATCAACATTTATAAAGCAGGGAACTATTCAATTTCATATTTATATAAAAAGTTAATTGCTACAGAAGCCAAGGGAAAAATCTCAGAGCTCCATATTAAATGGAGTAGGGATCTTAGAAATTTAACCTTTGATCGTTTCAAAAGAAGCTTCATTTCAATTCTTGAATATACTCGGGTCATCTCATTTAGAGAATCACATATAAAGCTATTAAATAGAGCCTATCTGACCCCTTGGTGGATGTCTAGGTGGAAGAGACAAGAAATGATGAAATGTCCAAGATGTAGTGCTTTCGAGGCAGATTTAGTTCATATGTTTTACTCATGCCCCAAGATTCAACAATATTGGTGTAAAGTGGAGTTCTGGCTAAACAAATTTTTACGAGTTAAAGTCAAACTGAAAGCGGAACAAATTATATTATTGGTGATAAAGAATTTAATAATAAGCACTTGATTAACACAGCTATCTTAGTGGCCAGGCAGTTGATTCTCTATAATTGGAAAGATAAAAATGCCCCAAATTTCACTGCTTTCACTAGTAATATGATATCACAACTTATAATAGATAGCAAAGATCCTATGCTATACCGTGAAAATCAGTTTAGATTATTTCTATTTAAATGGGACCCAGTCTTAGTCACTTTAGCAGAGAATGTACAAAGTCAAATTTTATCACATCTGCAGGACTCTATCTTATTTCAGCAGTTAGTATTATCTGATAGGTACAGACATCTGAGAAGAAGGGCTAATATCATTATTGATAGTTAATATGGGTTTTACTGGCAGGGGGTGGGCCCTGGTGCGAAGAAGGTGTATTAGTACTATTATTAATTTTTTTTTTTTTTTTTTTTCGTGAATTTTAATTTATTTTATTTTCGTTGAACTAAGATTCCCCTAGTGGAAGGTACTAAAATCCTAGATAAGGCTCAGATAAGAGTATGAGATGGGATATAAAGTTCCTACGTACACAATTAGAATTAGCAAGATAGCTAGGATACACTTGACATTAAGCTATGTAAGGTAGGGGTATCTCCCTATGTTTGTCTCCACAGTTCTCTCTTTTTTTCCATTTTTTTCTCTTTTGTATGATAAAAAATGCATTTGAAATAATTATCGATTTACAGCCCTGCGAGGCGGTGATATTTTTGTGCACTCATGATTTATTTGTGACATAAGATTATTATCTTGTTGGAGACAATGTTGTTCTTTTTTTTCTCTCTTTTTATAAATAAAAAAGTATGTTTAAAAAAAAAAAAAAAAAAAAAGTTGTAGCTTTCCACCTGTTTCTGGCATGTTGTTCGACTCGTTAGAGCAGGTCGCCTTACTAGGCTGGTTGTTGTATGCCCTAGCTGGCGGTCAGTCAGGGCCCAGAGAGCGGGCAGGGAGAGAGAAGAGTGATGCCCTAGGATAGGGGAGGCGACGCCCGCTAGGTGCCTACCTAGAGGTTACTCCCTCCTACGAATCGTAGGCCAAACAGCTCTAATAATCGCAACTCTCTCACTCTGCAGACACTGAGTGAGGCCCTGGCCATCTGGCAGTAGGGGTTAAGTTAGTAGTTAGATGCCGCCACCAGTTTAAGAACTTGTTACAAGTTCTAATGTTATTTAATAAAGAGTTACCTAAGATTGGCATATTTAGCCGTAAATTAAGGAGTTTATTTATATAATAAACGTGACTGTGACTGGTCTTTAACCCAAAACATGTTGTTATGTGTTTATTGATTAAAGTTATGCTAGTTAACATAAGGACGTAATAGGAAGTTTATCTCTTATGCTCGTGGGGTCGAGTTTACTTTGAACTTGTAATATGCATGCAATTTAGAGCAGGCTCGCTATTTCAATTTTGCTTGTGCACTGATATTACCACTTTTAATCTATCTTACTGAATATACAGACACACACATTTTCATATACATACACACACGTCACTCACATATATACATACATAGACACAAATACATATAAACATACACAATTACACACACACATACATACATATATACATACACAATCATACATAGAAAATCACACACATATATATATATATACATACACAATCACACAATCACACACACATATATATTTATATATACAGGGAGTGCAGAATTATTAGGCAAGTTGTATTTTTGAGGATTAATTTTATTATTGAACAACAACCATGTTCTCAATGAACCCAAAAAACTCATTAATATCAAAGCTGAATATTTTTGGAAGTAGTTTTTAGTTTGTTTTTAGTTTTAGCTATTTTAGGGGGATATCTGTGTGTGCAGGTGACTATTACGGTGCATAATTATTAGGCAACTTAACAAAAAACAAATATATACCCATTTCAATTATTTATTTTTACCAGTGAAACCAATATAACATCTCAACATTCACAAATATACATTTCTGACATTCAAAAACAAAACAAAAACAAATCAGTGACCAATATAGCCACCTTTCTTTGCAAGGACACTCAAAAGCCTGCCATCCATGGATTCTGTCAGTGTTTTGATCTGTTCACCATCAACATTGCGTGCAGCAGCAACCACAGCCTCCCAGACACTGTTCAGAGAGGTGTACTGTTTTCCCTCCTTGTAAATCTCACATTTGATGATGGACCACAGGTTCTCAATGGGGTTCAGATCAGGTGAACAAGGAGGCCATGTCATTAGATTTTCTTCTTTTATACCCTTTCTTTCCAGCCACGCTGTGGAGTACTTGGACGCGTGTGATGGAGCATTGTCCTGCATGAAAATCATGTTTTTCTTGAAGGATGCAGACTTCTTCCTGTACCACTGCTTGAAGAAGGTGTCTTCCAGAAACTGGCAGTAGGACTGGGAGTTGAGCTTGACTCCATCCTCAACCCGAAAAGGCCCCGTAAGCTCATCTTTGATGATACCAGCCCAAACCAGTACTCCACCTCCACCTTGCTGGCGTCTGAGTCGGACTGGAGCTCTCTGCCCTTTACCAATCCAGCCACGGGCCCATCCATCTGGCCCATCAAGACTCACTCTCATTTCATCAGTCCACAAAACCTTAGAAAAATCCATCTTGCGATATTTCTTGGCCCAGTCTTGACATTTCAGCTTGTGTGTCTTGTTCAGTGGTGGTCATCTTTCAGCCTTTCTTACCTTGGCCATGTCTCTGAGTATTGCACACCTTGTGCTTTTGGGCACTCCAGTGATGTTGCAGCTCTGAAATATGGCCAAACTGGTGGCAAGTGGCATCTTGGCAGCTGCACGCTTGACTTTTCTCAGTTCATGGGCAGTTATTTTGCGCCTTGGTTTTTCCACACGCTTCTTGCGACCCTGTTGACTATTTTGAATGAAACGCTTGATTGTTCAATGATCACGCTTCAGAAGCTTTGCAATTTTAAGAGTGCTGCATCCCTCTGCAAGATATCTCACTATTTTTGACTTTTCTGAGCCTGTCAAGTCCTTCTTTTGACCCATTTTGCCAAAAGGAAAGGAAGTTGCCTAATAATTATGCACACCTGATATAGGGTGTTGATGTCATTAGACCACACCCCTTCTCATTACAGAGATGCACATCACCTAATATGCTTAATTGGTAGTAGGCTTTCGAGCCTATACAGCTTGGAGTAAGACAACATGCATAAAGAGGATGATGTGGTCAAAATACTCATTTGCCTAATAATTCTGCACTCCCTGTATATATATATATATATATATATATATATATATATATACAAACAGAAGCAGGGAACCAGCACTCTTTGTTTATCATCCAGCTGCCGGGGTGCACTTGCAAACAATCAAATATCAGCACAGTAAAGAAGGCACTCTCCGTTTAACTCAATCGTTTAATGGTAAACGTTTTCGGGGTCTCCTCCGTCCTCAGACCACTTACAGACATTCAGTATCACACATCTTAAATACCTACTTACCCTCACCGTGACAAACCGCCATCAGACTCCCAGCTTCCGTGTAGCGCAACTGCGCATGCGCGCCCGGAACTAAGGAGAGCCGACGTGGACCAACTACCAAAAACCAAAAGCAAAAGTGAAAATCAACATCACGCAAAATAATGCAGCAGTATAGAAAACTAACCAGAGATGGTACTGTGATGCACATTAATATTTCTACCCTATACTAGGCATACTGTAATTTGCACAAATCGTACCTACCCCCCATGCTTTATTCAAACGTTACACATACAATGTTTTACATATACTGATATCTTATATTCTAATCCCTGCACAACTTTATGCGAGAACATATTTTCATATTTACATAAAGGGGATATTTTCATATTTACATAGAGGGGATACCTGTGTTTGCTGACATTACTCTTCATGTGTTAAACTCATGCCCCCAACTGGACTTAAGTACATAGTCAAACTACTAACACAGTACCTCTTTCACAGACTCAAAGACATTGAACCCAAGGAAATGTTACTTTACCACGGAGCACCCCACACCATATCATCTTCAATATTTGATAGGCATCCTCAATTACACGGATGCTTAACTATAAGTGGGGAACCCAGCTGTAAAGATCATCCCCTGTATTGAAATTTCACTGCATATACTCAATGCAGCCGTGGACGTACATAGTCATATTAGCTTTAGCTCCCATATTACTATGAAGGAGGCAGTGGGCATACATCCACTACAAGTTTTACAAGAAACATTGGTAGTCCAATTGGACATTCAGCCCCTTTGGGGACATAGTCTCCAGATTAAAAATCCACTGAGACTCCCGTTGTAGTAGACGCCTGCCCCTGTCACCCCCCCTAGAGTTGCGTGGAACGTGGTCTATGATGATATATCGAAGGTCAGATACAGCATGACCACTGGTACTGAAGTGGCGAGCCACCGGTTGATCTGAATCACCATCCTTAATTGCCAGCCGAATCGCTGACCGGTGGTTCGCCATCCTCGTCCTGAGATCATCCTGGGTCTTACCCACGTAAAATTTACCACACGGACAGTGTAGTAAATATACAATATACGTGGTTGTACAAGTCACCCTATGCAGGATTTGGTATTTTTTATTGGACCATGGATGTTGGAATGTGCTACTCTGGGTTAACCCACCACAGGTAGTGCAACCACTGCAGCGGAAGCAACCTTTTTTCGTGGTTTTTAACCATGTACTAGGCATATAACTGTCACTGTTGTCAGGTCTCAATAGCATATCTTTCAGCGATCTTCCACGCTTGAACCCAACCAATGGTGACACCCAGGATGCAAAGGGTAATGTTTTGTCACTCTCCAAAATGTCCCAATGTTCCCTCAAAATATTGGAGAACTGTAGTTTTTCAGGTGAAAAGATGGTGGTAAAAATCATCTTCTTCTCATTCTTATCTCTCTCCACCTTAGTGAGTGCCTGTTCCTGTGTAAGCCCTGATGCTTCAATTAGTGATTGGTCAAGATGCTTAGAACCATATCCACGGTCCGTGAATTTCTTATACATCTCCTGTAGTTGCTGTTCCTTCCTTTCCTGGTTACTATTATTGCGTACCACTCGCTTAAACTGTGACCTTGACAGTGATTTTTTCAAACTAGGAGGGTGGCAGCTTGTAGCATCCAGTAATGAATTCCTGTCAGTTTCCTTGTGGTATAAGGTTGTGCTGATGCCTGTGTTTTCCTTGAAGATCCTTAAATCCAGGAAGTCGATGGTATGTACATCATAGGTCATCTTAAACTGTATTTGTGAATTCACCTTGTTTACTTCTGAATACCACACCTGTAACTCATCCTCTGTACCACACCAGATAAGGAAGAGGTCATCTATGTAACGTCGGTATAACCTTATTCTGGGATCTTCAAAAGCAGTGGTGGCAACCGTTTCAAAGTGGGCCATAAACAGATTCGCATAAGATGGGGCCACATTGGACCCCATCGCTGTTCCTGAGATCTGTAGATAAAAGTCCCTCTCGAATTTGAAATAATTGCATCTCAAACAGAACTCCAGTAGTTCAGACATCACGTCAACCGGAGGCCCAATATAAGGATGTCTAAGAAGATGGTACACAACAGCAGCCATTCCCTGTTCATGGGGAATCACGGTATATAAACTGGTCACATCTAATGTGACCAGAAACTCGCCTCCACCAGATGTACGATAGGTCTTTAACAGCTGGATCAGCTCTATGGAGTCCAGAAGAAAGGAACCAGTGTGCCTCACGATTGGTTGCAGAATACTATCTACAAATGTAGCCAGGGGTTGTAAGATAGATCCCCTGGCTGACACAATTGGTCTTCCTGGAGGTGTGATTGGATTTTTGTGTACCTTCGGCAAGGTATAGATCACAGGGACAATAGGATGCCCAACTTGTAAGTAATCCCTCAAGGTCTTATCAATAATGCCTTGTTGGTAAAGACATTCCAAGTAGTTGTCAATTCTTGTCTTAAAGGATCCAGTGGGGTTGCCCGGTAGCCGTCTATATGTATCACCATCGGATAATTGCTGTACAATTTCCTGTTTATAATCCCGATAGTCTTGCAGGACCAGGGCCCCTCCTTTGTCCGCCTCCCGTATCACCAGATCTTTGTTATTCTGTAAGCTTTTGAGAGCTAGGCGCTGTTCTCTATTCAAGTTATTCCTAAAGTTTTTTTGATGGTTATGGAGGTCTCTCATCATGTCATCCTTAGTCATTCTTGCATAAGTGGCAATGCTTGCATTGGTGCTTTTTGGATCAAATTTGCCCTTTCTTCGTAGACCCACTGGTTCCTCTTTGGAAATCCCAAAGTGTTCCTTCAACCTCAAGGATCTCTGGAACTTAAAGAGATCAACATTGAGAAAAAATTCATTTGCATATAAGGTTGGGATGAATTTTAAACCTTTCTGTAACACTGTTTCTTCAGAATCAGTCAGAACATATGAGCTTAGATTCATAATGATATTGCTAGACCCATCAGTGTTGTCTATTTGCGCCATTGCCGAGGAGGTCTTCCTCTTGCTCTGCGACCCACGTCGCCCCCGCCTCTGGTGTGGCCTATGCCCTGCTCATTTTTTGAGCGAGTGGTCATAGATTGGGATCCCTGAGGGAACTCACTCCGAGTGGGCAATTGACCTTCTGGATCAGAGCTATTATCCGAGCTCTCCACTGTAGCAAGTGACCTTGGCTTGAACACTCGTGCACGTCTGTATCTAGACAAGTTACCCCTTTCTTGGGGACCAAGCAGCCATCTGTAGATGCGCTTCTCTTTATAGTCTTGTGTCACTGCTTCCCATTTACGTTCTTTAAAGGTTAACAGTTCTTTCTCATAGGTGTCAATACTTGCTTTTAATTTATCAAGCCATGCCTCACTGGGATCCTCAGTAAGTTTAATCATATGGGTAGACTCAAAGTTTTGTAGTTCTAATTCAATTTGTTTTAATTGGTCACTCACCTCCTGTATGACCAACAACATCAAATCTAGAGAGCCCTTATTCAGAATACCACACCACTTAAGGCAGAAAGTGGGGTTATTACGCCCAATAGTGGGTATGTTCTTAATCCTAAATCCTTTTGGAATAAATGCCTTCCTATGGTATTCTGATAAGTAACACCCATGAAGCTGTAAATCAATTTTCTTCTTCCTTAGTTTCACCACATAGTTAAATATCTGATCAGGTTGTTCCCTTTGTTTTCTAATGGTAATGGCATCAAACCGGATTCTATTTGCATCAGCTTCAGAGAATTGGAACACATTAGCTCCCTCAATATTATCTTCAAGCTGATCACCCACCTGAGAGGCCTCCGTGTCCTCTTGGCTCATACTTCAGTCTGTGTATAATCTTACAATAACAAATGCTGCACCACACCGTCACCGTTTTAAAAACAATCTAGCAGAATCACTCTGCTGAACAGATAGTGTCCCAGTCAGTTATCCCAGGGTGAGGACAATTTCTTCCACAAGGTGCTGTAGGTCCAATAAATACAAATACAAACAGAAGCAGGGAACCAGCACTCTTTGTTTATCATCCAGCTGCCGGGGTGCACTTGCAAACAATCAAATATCAGCACAGTAAAGAAGGCACTCTCCGTTTAACTCAATCGTTTAATGGTAAACGTTTTCGGGGTCTCCCCCGTCCTCAGACCACTTACAGACATTCAGTATCACACATCTTAAATACCTACTTACCCTCACCGTGACAAACCGCCATCAGACTCCCAGCTTCCGTGTAGCGCAACTGCGCATGCGCGCCCGGAACTAAGGAGAGCCGATGTGGACCAACTACCAAAAACCAAAAGCAAAAGTGAAAATCAACATCACGCAAAATAATGCAGCAGTATAGAAAACTAACCAGAGATGGTACTGTGATGCATATTAATATTTCTACCCTATACTAGGCATACTGTAATTTGCACAAATCGTACCTACCCCCCATGCTTTATTCAAACGTTACACATACAATGTTATACATATACTGATATCTTATATTCTAATCCCTGCACAACTTTATGCGAGAACATATTTTCATATTTACATAAAGGGGATATTTTCATATTTACATAGAGGGGATACCTGTGCTTGCTGACATTACTCTTCATGTGTTAAACTCATGCCCCCAACTGGACTTAAGTACATAGTCAAACTACTAACACAGTACCTCTTTCACAGACTCAAAGACATTGAACCCAAGGAAATGTTACTTTACCACGGAGCACCCCACACCATATCATCTTCAATATTTGATAGGCATCCTCAATTACACGGATGCTTAACTATAAGTGGGGAACCCAGCTGTAAAGATCATCCCCTGTATTGAAATTTCACTGCATATACTCAATGCAGCCGTGGACGTACATAGTCATATTAGCTTTAGCTCCCATATTACTATGAAGGAGGCAGTGGGCATACATCCACTACAAGTTTTACAAGAAACATTGGTAGTCCAATTGGACATTCAGCCCCTTTGGGTCTACGAAGAAAGGGCAAATTTGATCCAAAAAGCACCAATGCAAGCATTGCCACTTATGCAAGAATGACTAAGGATGACATGATGAGAGACCTCCATAACCATCAAAAAAGCTTTAGGAATAACTTGAATAGAGAACAGCGCCTAGCTCTCAAAAGCTTACAGAATAACAAAGATCTGGTGATACGGGAGGCGGACAAAGGAGGGGCCCTGGTCCTGCAAGACTATCGGGATTATAAGCAGGAAATTGTACAGCAATTATCCGATGGTGATACATATAGACGGCTACCGGGCAACCCCACTGGATCCTTTAAGACAAGAATTGACAACTACTTGGAATGTCTTTACCAACAAGGCATTATTGATAAGACCTTGAGGGATTACTTACAAGTTGGGCATCCTATTGTCCCTGTGATCTATACCTTGCCGAAGGTACACAAAAATCCAATCACACCTCCAGGAAGACCAATTGTGTCAGCCAGGGTATCTATCTTACAACCCCTGGCTACATTTGTAGATAGTATTCTGCAACCAATCGTGAGGCACACTGGTTCCTTTCTTCTGGACTCCATAGAGCTGATCCAGCTGTTAAAGACCTATCGTACATCTGGTGGAGGCGAGTTTCTGGTCACATTAGATGTGACCAGTTTATATACCGTGATTCCCCACGAACAGGGAATGGCTGCTGTTGTGTACCATCTTCTTAGACATCCTTATATTGGGCCTCCGGTTGACGTGATGTCTGAACTACTGGAGTTCTGTTTGAGATGCAATTATTTCAAATTCGAGAGGGACTTTTATCTACAGATCTCAGGAACAGCGATGGGGTCCAATGTGGCCCCATCTTATGCGAATCTGTTTATGGCCCACTTTGAAACGGTTGCCACCACTGCTTTTGAAGATCCCAGAATAAGGTTATACCAACGTTACATAGATGACCTCTTCCTTATCTGGTGTGGTACAGAGGATGAGTTACAGGTGTGGTATTCAGAAGTAAACAAGGTGAATTCACAAATACAGTTTAAGATGACCTATGATGTACATACCATCGACTTCCTGGATTTAAGGATCTTCAAGGAAAACACAGGCATCAGCACAACCTTATACCACAAGGAAACTGACAGGAATTCATTACTGGATGCTACAAGCTGCCACCCTCCTAGTTTGAAAAAATCACTGTCAAGGTCACAGTTTAAGCGAGTGGTACGCAATAATAGTAACCAGGAAAGGAAGGAACAGCAACTACAGGAGATGTATAAGAAATTCACGGACCGTGGATATGGTTCTAAGCATCTTGACCAATCACTAATTGAAGCATCAGGGCTTACACAGGAACAGGCACTCACTAAGGTGGAGAGAGATAAGAATGAGAAGAAGATGATTTTTACCACCATCTTTTCACCTGAAAAACTACAGTTCTCCAATATTTTGAGGGAACATTGGGACATTTTGGAGAGTGACAAAACATTACCCTTTGCATCCTGTGTGTCACCATTGGTTGGGTTCAAGCGTGGAAGATCGCTGAAAGATATGCTATTGAGACCTGACAACAGTGACAGTTATATGCCTAGTACATGGTTAAAAACCACGAAAAAAGGTTGCTTCCGCTGCAGTGGTTGCACTACCTGTGGTGGGTTAACCCAGAGTAGCACATTCCAACATCCATGGTCCAATAAAAAATACCAAATCCTGCATAGGGTGACTTGTACAACCACGTATATTGTATATTTACTACACTGTCCGTGTGGTAAATTTTACGTGGGTAAGACCCAGGATGATCTCAGGACGAGGATGGCGAACCACCGGTCAGCGATTCGGCTGTCAATTAAGGATGGTGATTCAGATCAACCGGTGGCTCGCCACTTCAGTACCAGTGGTCATGCTGTATCTGACCTTCGATATATCATCATAGACCACGTTCCACGCAACTCTAGGGGGGGTGACAGGGGCAGGCGTCTACTACAACGGGAGTCTCAGTGGATTTTTAATCTAGAGACTATGTCCCCAAAGGGGCTGAATGTCCAATTGGACTACCAATGTTTCTTGTAAAACTTGTAGTGGATGTATGCCCACTGCCTCCTTCATAGTAATATGGGAGCTAAAGCTAATATGACTATGTACGTCCACGGCTGCATTGAGTATATGCAGTGAAATTTCAATACAGGGGATGATCTTTACAGCTGGGTTCCCCACTTATAGTTAAGCATCCGTGTAATTGAGGATGCCTATCAAATATTGAAGATGATATGGTGTGGGGTGCTCCGTGGTAAAGTAACATTTCCTTGGGTTCAATGTCTTTGAGTCTGTGAAAGAGGTACTGTGTTAGTAGTTTGACTATGTACTTAAGTCCAGTTGGGGGCATGAGTTTAACACATGAAGAGTAATGTCAGCAAGCACAGGTATCCCCTCTATGTAAATATGAAAATATCCCCTTTATGTAAATATGAAAATATGTTCTCGCATAAAGTTGTGCAGGGATTAGAATATAAGATATCAGTATATGTAAAACATTGTATGTGTAACGTTTGAATAAAGCATGGGGGGTAGGTACGATTTGTGCAAATTACAGTATGCCTAGTATAGGGTAGAAATATTAATATGCATCACAGTACCATCTCTGGTTAGTTTTCTATACTGCTGCATTATTTTGCGTGATGTTGATTTTCACTTTTGCTTTTGGTTTTTGGTAGTTGGTCCACGTCGGCTCTCCTTAGTTCCGGGCGCGCATGCGCAGTTGCGCTACACGGAAGCTGGGAGTCTGATGGCGGTTTGTCACGGTGAGGGTAAGTAGGTATTTAAGATGTGTGATACTGAATGTCTGTAAGTGGTCTGAGGACGGGGGAGACCCCGAAAACGTTTACCATTAAACGATTGAGTTAAACGGAGAGTGCCTTCTTTACTGTGCTGATATATATATATATATACATACACACACATATAGACAAATATAAATATATACATACAGACTCACCACATATATATATATATATATATATATATATATACATATATATATACATATACAGTAGACACATATACATATATACATAGACAATCACACACACACATACATACATACATACATACATACATATATACATAAACAATCATACACATACATATAGACACACATACATACATATATACATACATAATCACATACTTATATACACATATATACACACACAATAACTGTATAACAGCTGCTCTTAAAGGTACATGAAACCCAAAAAATTTCTTTCATGATTCAAATAGAAAATACAATTTTAAACAACTTTCCAATTTACTTCTATTATTTAATTTGCTTCCTTCTCTTGTTATCCTTTGCTGAAAGGTTTATCTAGGAAAGCTCAGGAGCAGCAAAGAATCTTGGTTCTAGCTGCTGATTGGTAGATGCATATATATACTGATTGTCATTGGCTCACACATTTGCTCAGTTAGAAACCAGTAGCCCTTTAAGAACATATTTTTGCATTATTTTGTAAGATGATCATCAGAGTGGTTACTGTTAAAACATATATTCACTGTGCTTTCCAGTGGCCTTTGTTAAGGATGACCATAAATTATGTGCACACGCTCAAGTCATTCTCAGCTCTATTTACTAACATAACAGTTCCGCAACACCTCCTCCTGAAAGCAGACGATGGGAAGTAGCAAGTGACAATGACAAGATCCAAAGCCAAACTCTAATGCACACATGGAGATAAGGGGAGGTCCTTTTGATGTTTTTGACAGAAAGAACCTCCCCTTTTTTCTCTCCCTTTCCCCATGTGTACATGTGGTGGGCAGTTTGGCTGTTAAAATATTTTCTTTTGATTGCTACTAATACTTCCCTTCCCCCACTTCAAGGCAGTCAAATCTGAGGCTGCTAAGACTGCTACTCATTTATACATGCTAGATAACGCAGATCTGCAGATAAATACCCATAGAGTATATGTAGGGTTGCCAGATGTCCGGGAATGACTCGGACAGTTTGGGTTTCCATTTGTGTCCGGGTTGAAGCACCCGGGAGTCAGGCACATGCTACAGTTATTTCTCTTATGCGTGTGTGTGGATTTGTGTGCGAGCATGTCTGAGTGTGAGAGTGTGTCTGAGTGTCGGTTTGTGTGTGTCTTTGTGTGTGAGAGTGTGTTTGTCTTTGTGTTTTTCAGTGTCTTTTTGTGTGCGTGAGTCTATGTGTGAAAGAGTGAGTGTATTTGTCTGTGTGAGAGAGAGTGTGTATGAATGAGAGTGTTAGTGTCATTGAGTGTGTATGTGTGTGAGAGAGAGTATGAGTGTGTGTGAGTGTGTTAGTGTGCGTGTGGGAGAGTGTGAGATAGTGTGTGTGTGAGATATAGAGTGTGAATATGTTTACATGCTATTATACATTATATATTTATTTTTGTGTATTCAGGAAAAAAAATGTCCTATGCTGTGCACAGCGCAAGAGTGTTCAGGTTTGGCCTGAACTAAAGGTGTCAACCCTAAGAGTATGCTGCATCTGTTTGTTCCTCAGTACATACAACTGTGTAATCCCAGAGCACAGATTTAAACTGCCTAGATTCCTACCTTCCATTAGACCTGCTTTTAAGGGGTTAAGCAGAGTGTGTGACTCCATGCACAGCCACACCGGCAACACTGCCCTCTTAAATTGAATCCTGATGTTCCAGCTACTACGGCCCACTAGGAAATCTCTCAGTGTCCTTGTAGGCCAGTCTGGTCATGTGTCTAAAGGACGAAAGGAGAGAAAACTAATCTGTATCTCTGTTAATACCCACTGGTTGTAAAGCATTCAAAGTATAAATTGAAAAGCTCTCCCTTCCTTTCAGCAATTGCTGCCTATTTCCAGCCCTTCATTGTATGCCTATGTGATCAATAACCTGAAATTGTGATTGCACTATATTATGCTTAGTGTCTGCAAAATAATAGGCCATCAGATCTCTGTTTTTTACAGTAAACTTGTGCTCTATTATAAAATCACGTACCCACCTCGTTGATTCCCCTATATATATTTACCACATGGGCACTTAATAAGATAAACTACATATTCAGTATTACAAATATAATACCTTGCTCTATCATATCTTTTGCTGTGTTGGGGTCATTAAAGTGGGATTCCTTGATCCCGCTGTTGCAGTTACTACATCCCACCAGCCAAATACATTTGCCTAGACACCTTCTGTGAGCCCACATCAGATCGGACCAAAGGATCTGTAAAATCCTTCACTCTCCTAAAAGCAGGCATAGGGGCATATTTATCAAGCTCCGAATGGCGCTTGATGCCCCGTCTTTCTGGTGAGCCTGCAGACTCACCAGAAACAGCAGTTATGAAGCAGCGGTCACAAAGACCGCTGCTCCATAACCTGTCCGCCTGCTCTGAGCAGGCGGACAGACATCGCCGGAAATCAACCGGAGTACGAGCGGGTTGATTGACACTCCCCTGCTGGCGGCCCATTAGCCGCAAGTCTGCAGGGGGCGGCGTTGCACCAGCAGCTTTTGTAAGCTGCTGGTGCAATGCTGAATACGGCGAGCGTATTGCTTGCCGTATTCAGCGAGGTCTGGCGGATCTGATCCACACTGTCGGATCAGGTCCGCCAGACCTTGATAAATTGGGGCCATAAGAGGGAACTGCTTATTAATTATATTCATAATCTCAGCTGTCTTTGCTCTCTTTTGCTTTTATTTTTGAAGGGCCAATACAGTGTAAAAATTGCATGCTCTAATCGCTCTAATCCATTAGACTGAGCATGTTATTTAAATACTAGCCATGCTGTAATGCTATGTGTTTAAAGGGACATGACACCCACATTTTTTGTTTCATAATTCAAATTGAACATGCAATTTCAAAATGACCTTCCAATTTACTTTTATTATAAAATTTGCTTAATTCTCTTGATATCCTTTGTTGAAGGAGCAACATTGCACTACTGGAAGCTAGCTGAATACATTGGGTAAATCAATGACAATAGGCATTTATGTGCATCCACCAATCAGCAGCTAGCTCCCAGTAGTGCATTGCTGCTCCTGAGCCTACCTAGGTATGCTTTTAAACAAAGAATACCAAGACTGAGCTCCTTCTTATGTCCAAGACTGAGCTCCTTCTTATCCCCCCCTCAAGCTCTACGCCGACCTGTGACTTCTTTATCCCTGTCGACGGCATCACCATTTCCCCATCGCCCCAAGTCCGCTGCCTTGGAGTTACACTTGACTCAAATCTATCCTTCACCCTCCATATCCAATCGCTTTCTACATCCTGCCACAACCATCTATGCAACATTTCCAAGATTCAACCTTTTCTGTGCGCTAACACCACAAAGCAAATAATCCACTCCCTTGTTATTTCCCGACTTGACTACTGTAATAACCTACTTACTGGCCTTCCTCTTTCCTGCCTCTCCCCTCTTCAATCCATCCTAAATGCATCTGCCAGGCTGATCCACCTTTCCCATCGCTCTGTATCTGCTGCACCTTCATTGGCTCCCCATATACAGCAGAATTAAATTCAAAATTCTCACCCTTACATATAAAGCTCTCACCAACTCCGCTCCCCACTACCTATCCTCTCTAATCAACAAGTATACTCCAGTCCGCCCACCAAGATCCAACAATGACCTGCTCCCTGCTTCTGTGACTATCACCTCCTCTCATTCTAGACTGCAGGACTTCTGTCGTGCAGCTCCTACCCTCTGGAACACTCTCCCTCGTGCTTTCAGGCTTTGCCCAAATCTTTCTTCCTTTAAATGCTCTCTGAAGATTTTTCGGTTCAGAGACGCCTACCACCCAAATCAATAATTTTCCTTTTATCTAACAACATTTCCCTCCTCTAACTCTGCATTAACATCTTTCTCAATCTTGTAGTCCTCACCTCCTGTTTCTCAACCTCCTACTCTTCTAGATTGTAAGTTCTCACGGGAATAGGGCCCTCGATTCCTCCTGTATGTGTTTGTAAATGCTGTCCTGTCTCTTAGTCTTAGAAGTTTTATACTATTGTCTTATGTAAATGATCTGTATCCATGGACAGCGCTGCGGAATATGATGGCGCTTCATAAATAAAGTATTATAATAATAATAATAATAATAATAATAATAATAATAAAAAAGCAAATTGGATAATAGAAGTACGTTGAAAAGTTGTTTAACATGAAATGCTCTATCTGAATCAAGAACATTTTTGGTTATCATGTCCCTTTAAACCCCCAAAAAAGGGTTAATATAGTTAAAGCGCCACTTGGGACCTGCAGAGCACTGCTGGTCTTGAGCAGAAACTGCCACTGTGTCATGTGACTAGCATTGCTGATCAAATACCGCTATGGACCACAGTCTTTTTAATCAATTGTCTGTGAATCTCAGCAACTTGTTTAAATAAAAAAATGGGGATTTGCTCATCTCATGTAAGCACTGAGAAAGCTCTGGGTTTCAATAGCATTAAACGACTTTGCTTCAGTACTACAGCCAAGTGATTTAATGACATGTTTATGTGTTATATATTAAATAAATAAGTAAATGTAAATTTAAATCCCAAAAAAGTATGCTAATGCAAAAAAGTTTAAGCTATCACCCACAAAAAAAATTAAAGATTGTGTTTCAGACGTCTATTAATTACAATTCAGTTAAAATCCTTTAAATAGACACATTGGATATTAGCAATATATTACCTTATGTATGTGGCTGACATCTCTTTAGCACGCCCTATACTTTCAATGGAGCGGCCACACTAATCATCGTTAATATTACAAGTTGTGAGTTATGTATAGCACTTAAGACAACTTTATTTGCTATTTATATTGCTGAACATATAGTGGTATTTGTTTACCTGTAGTTATCATATAAGTAAATACTAGCTTATTTTACGATATATAAAGAACAAATTGTGTTTATTTTTCTATAATTTCAGTACTTCAGGCTTACTTAGGGTTAATAAAGTAAATAAAACGTAAACCTGCATTATTATATTTTAATCACCGGCTGCTGTATATTTTCTATAGGGAATAAGAATTTAGATTTGTTGTTGTATAAGTTTGGTTAACTAGCAACAACAGTCTGTTTTCTCTCCTACAATTATCCTTACACAGTTTTACACTGAAAGCGTTACAGCTTTGCAGTTATACACATTTACAAAAGAAAAATACCTTTTGTGATTGAAACCCTTGTGTCAAATTTAATTCGCAAAGTTGTGCGTTTAGCCATGTCTGACATTTCTAAAATCTTTCAGAGCTATATGTTTTATATAGTGTCCTGAAAAAAGAGAGAAGGAAAAGTGATATTGCGATTAATCCCAATCTTGTGCTTGTTTTCAGTAGAGAAAGATTTCTGACTTTCAAACTGAAGAAACAGCAATGCACATCAGTGAGCTAATAACCTGAGGCATATATGTGCAGCCACCAATCAGCAGTTCCTGAGCCTACATGGGTATGCTTTTCAACAAATGAAACCAAGAGAACAAAACAATTTAGATAAAAGAAGTAAATTAGACTGTGGCTTAAATTTGCATGCTCTATCTGAATCATGAAAGAAGAAAAAACGGGTTTCATCTCCCTTTAAAGAATAATTATTGTATTCTTATTGACTGGAATGCAAATGTTGATCCATCCTTTTGCAAGGTATAGTGTGATATTATGGAAAAAAAACACATTTAAAAAGCGTGAGGTAAATGGGTTATCCTTAGATATGTGCATGATCGAAAAATTTGTTTCGGTTTGGATCGATTCGGAGGTTTTCGAATTTCGTTTCGGATCGATTAGAATTTGGAAAACTTAAAATGAATTAGTTTCGGATTCATTCGGATTAGAAAAAATTCGTCTGGATTCGGTTCGATTCGGTTCGGAAATTCGGAAATTTCGGTATGTGTGCTGTGTATTAGACTAGTATTATGTACTGTATATTAGGTGTAACCCATAGCAGAGTGATATCACCTAATATACTGTACAATACTAGTGTAATCCAAGTCCATCCGAATTTACCGAATAAATCCGAACTAATTCGGATTTATTCGGTAAATTCGGCAGTATTTTAATTCAGAAATTCGGTTTGATCCGAATCTCTGAATTTGCCGAATTTTCCGAATTTCCGAATTGCACATGTCTAGTTATCCTGCAGTTTTTCAAGGATATGGTTTGAATAAGAAAACTCATGCACTTTGCATGGTAAATCTGATTGATTGAATGGGAGTCTATCGCCTAGATTACGAGTTTGGCGTTAGCCTTAAAAAGCAGCGTTGAGAGGTCCCAACGCTGCTTTTTAACGCCCGCTGGTATTACGAGTCAGGCAGGAAAGGGTCTACCGCTGACTTTTCTTCCGCGACTCGAGGCTACCTCAAATCCCCTTATGTCAATTGCGTATCCTATCTTTTTAATGGGATTTGCCTAACGCTGGTATTACAAGTCTTGGAAGAAGTGAGCGGTAGACCCTCTCCTGTCAAGACTTCTACCGCATTTAAAAGTCAGTAGTTAAGAGTTTTATGGGCTAACGCCGGAACATAAAACTCTTAACTAAAGTGCTAAAAGTACACTAGCACCCATAAACTACCTATTAACCCCTAAACCGAGGCCCCCCCCCCCACATCGGAAACACTTAAATAAATTATTTAACCCCTAATCTGCCGACCGGACATCGCCACCACTTTAATAAATATATTAACCCCTAAACCGCCGCACTTCCGCCTCGCAAACACTAGTTACATTTTATTCACCCCTAATCTGCCGTCCCTAACATCGCCGACACCTACTTACATTTATTAACCCCTAATCTGCCACCCCCAACGTCGCCGCTACTATATTAAAGGTATTAACCCCTAAACCTAAGTCTAACCCCAAGTCTAACCCCCCCTAACTTAAATATAATTTAAATTAAACAAAATAAATTTAACATAATTAAATAAATTAATACTATTTAAAACTAAATACTTACCTGTAAAATAAACCCTAAACTAGCTACAATATAACTAATAGTTACATTGTAGCTAGCTTAGGGTTTATATTTATTTTACAGGCAACTTTGTTTTTATTTTAACTAGGTACAATAGTTATTAAATAGTTATTAACTATTTAATAACTACCTAGCTAAAATAAGTACAAAATTACCTGTAAAATAAATCCTAACCTAAGTTACAATTACACCTAACACTACACTATCATTAAATAAATTACCTAAACTACCTACAATTAAATTAAATAAACTAAATTACGGAAACCCCCCCCCACTAAATTACAGGAAAAAAAGAAAGAATTACAAGAATTTTAAACTAATTACACCTAATCTAATCCCCCTAATAAAATAAAAAAGCCCCCCAAAATAATAAAATTTCCCTACCCTATACTAAATTACAAATAGCCCTTAAAAGGGCCTTTTGCGGGGCATTGCCCCAAAGTAATCAGCTCTTTTACCTGTAAAAGAAAAATACAATACCCCCCCAATATTAAAACCCACCACCCACACACCCAACCCTACTCTAAAACCCACCCAATCCCCCCTTAAAAAAAACTAACAGTACCCCCCTGAAGATCTCCCTACCTTGAGACGTCTTCACCCAGCCGGGCACAAGTGGACCTCCAGAGGGGCAGAAGTCTTCATCCGATCCGGGCAGAAGAGGTCCTCCAAGTGGCAGAAGTCTTCATCCAAGCGGCATCTTCTATCTTCATCCATCCGGAGCGGAGCGGGTCCATCTTCAATCCAGCCGACGCAGAGCCATCCTCTTCAAACGACGTCCTAACGAAGAATGAAGGTTCCTTTAAATGACGTCATCCAAGATGGCGTCCCTTGAATTCCGATTGGCTGATAGGATCAGCCAATAGGATTTAGCTTGCATTCTATTGGCTGATTGGAACAGCCAATAGAATGCGAGCTCAATCCTATTGGCTGACGTCATTTAAAGGAACCTTCATTCTTCCTTAGGACGTCGTTTGAAGAGGATGGCTCCGTGTCAGCTGGATTGAAGATGGACCCGCTCCGCTCCGGATGGATGAAGATAGAAGATGCCGCTTGGATGAAGACTTCTGCCGCTTGGAGGACCTCTTCTGCCCGGATTGGATGAAGACTTCTGCCCCTCTGGAGGTCCATATGTGCTCAGCTGGGTGAAGACGTCTCAAGGTAGGGAGATCTTCAGGGGGGTAGTGTTAGGTTTTTTAAGGGGGGATTGGGTGGGTTTTAGAGTAGGGTTGGGTGTGTGGGTGGTAATTTAGTTTATTTAATTTAATTGTAATTAATTGTAGGTAGTTTAGGTAATTAGTTTAATGATAGTGTAGTGTTAAGTGTAATTGTAACTTAGGTTAGGATTTATTTTACAGGTAATTTGTACTTATTTTAGCTAGGTAGTTATTAAATAGTTAATAACTATTTAATAACTATTGTACCTAGTTAAAATAAATACAAAGTTTCCTGTAAAATAAAAATAAATCATAAGCTAGCTACAATGTAACTATTAGTTATATTTTAGCTAGCTTATGGTTTATTTTATAGGTAAGTATTTAGTTTTAAATAGGAATAATTTATTTAATTGTAGTTATTTTATTTAGATTTATTTAGTGTTAGGGTTAGGGTTAGACTTAGGTTTAGGGGTTAATAACTTTATTATAGTGGTGGCGACGTTGGCGGCGGCAGATTAGGGGTTAATAAATTTAATATAGTTGCAGCGACGTTGGGGGGCAGATTAGTGGTTAATAACTAGGTAGGTGTCGGCGATGTTGGGGGCAGCAGATTAGGGGTTTATAAGTATAATGTAGGTGGCGGCAGTGTCCGGAGCGGCAGATTAGGGGTTAATAAGTGTAAGATTATGGGTGTTTAGACTCGGGGTTCATGTTAGGGTGTTAGGTGCAGACATATTTTTTATTTTCCCATAGGAAACAATGGGGCTGCGTTAGGAGCTGAACGCTGCTTTTTTGCAGGTGCAGGTGTTAGGTTTTTTTTCACCCAGCTCAGCCCCATTGTTTCCTATGGGGAAATCATGCACGAGCACGTTTAGCCAGCTCACCGCTGACTTAAGCAACACTGGTATTGAGGTGAGATGTGGAGCTAAATTTTGTTCTACGCTCACCTTTTTGCGGCTAACGCCAGGTTTAAAAAAACCTGTAATACCAGCGTTGGCTTAAGGGAGCGGTGGGAAAAAAAGGAGCGTTATCTCCGCAAGCCTTACCGACAAAAACTCGTAATCTAGCCGTATGTTTTCCTAATTGAATTCCAGACTGAAAGATTGTCAAGTGAGGTCACATGAACTTGAACCTGGATTTGTTTATATAAAGTAAAACTAGCCCATATCTAAAGCAAGAATAGCTTATGACATAGAGGTACTAACTCTGCCAGAATTTATCACTGGTTCAAATCCCACTTAAGTCTTTTTTAAAGGGAGATGAAACTCCTGGCTACAACCGCAGTAACATGTTTATTACTTACCATGCTGGAGTTTTTCCTACTGTGCCTGCAAGTCTCTTTAAAGTCATTTTCTTATTTTAACCCTTTACAAAATCCAGTTGGTAATGCTCTGCATCTTTAGACTGGGTGCCGCCATCTTGTAGCTTGTGTATCGTTGCATCCTGTGATGGAACAGTGAATTTTCACAGACTAGTGATGCTACTGCGTTTTGACAGCTGTAACTTGCTCTTTGGGTTAAGCTTACACAACAGAAAACAGAAGCTTTATATAATTGCAGTTTTTTTGCACAGTTTAAAAATGACATAACTAATATAAAAAGGCCTCAGGAATAATAAAGAACAAAGTACTAACTGCAAAAATGTAAAACTCTTGCTGTATATTGTGCACTTTAAACTGAAGAGAACAATAAGGCTTGTAAATAAGACAACAATAGTACTGATCTGTGAATGATCACCACATCTGTCACAGAGAGTGAGTATACTTAATTTCCAAGATGGCGGCGTCCAGTGTGAAGATGCAGAGCTTCACTAACCAGAACTTGTAAAGGGTTAAAATAAGAGAAAGGGGGGGGCGTGACCAAGCCACAGACATGAGAAGACGCAGAATTGTGTAGCTACGAACCTAATCTGCAGGAACAGTTAACTTCTGTATTATCATCTCAAGCTCTCTACATAAATAGCACCTAAACTACATAAAGAAGCTATCCTGATTCTGGATCTACCAAAATTATCGGAATTAACTTTGGTTTGGAGCGTTGTGGCCTATATCGCAATAACATCTACCCCCCCTCTTCCGGTGTGTGGGCTACTCGGGAGAGTACACTTTTGTCTTGATAAAGGGTTTAATACCATACAGAACTCAAATTTCTATGGAGGAAAATCTTACCCCACAGATATGGGCACTACTGAGTGGCCTAGATCCTCGAATGACCAGCTACTTTCGAAACCTCACAGATATCATCAGAATGGCCGGTGATAGGGAGCGAGGTGACTTGGCTAAAATGGTGGACACAGAGGAAATCTATCTACTATGTGACATGACACGTGGAGACGAGAGCAGTACCTACTTACCCGAACCAGACCCTGAGTGTCGGTCAGGAGATACAACAGAACAATCGGACCTTGTTCCTTACCGCAGAGAACTGGTACCTCCTGCGCTCTTGCTTAGCCACCTCACATCAGCCAAGTTTGCTTGGCCCTCACCGGAGCTCTCTGAAATTGCGTCCCAGGTTGGTGAGGCCGATCGCCGACTGTACAGGAAGACTGTGGGAAACGCAGAGATTGCACCAAGCACCATGGGAGTCCGGAGAGACGATCAGTTCTGCACATACATCACGGACATTAGAAAACACATTCTCCACAGCCCATGTACTGAGCTAAGATCACTTACGCTATATGGCACATGACTCATATTGATCTGCTGGCTGGACCACAGTTTAGATAGGTTACCACCTCAACCCCTCACTGGATTGCCTCACCCTCCAAGGAGAGGTTTTGGATAACGGGACTATTGTTTATGGCATCTCCAGTATAGACTACTCCATCACCTGTATCTGGAGAACTTTTTGACATTAACATTCATGTTACCCTGTTTCTCCCCCATACGGCACAGGAGGTT